>NW_005871100.1:18634-282178 GCF_000147115.1 Myotis lucifugus | reverse complement strand
AAGCTTAGATTCTGCTAAATGTAGGCCTCTTGCTAGTAGCTCCGGCCATTTTATAACTCACTCTTAGTGGATAAGGTGAACCCGAGGAGTATGCTTCAGCAACCCAGCGTTTCCAAGAAGAGTACGGGGGAAGTATTTCCCAGAAGGTCTCTAACATGCCCCCTCGTATAAAACTAGGGGCATATGCTTCACGAGGATGAGTTTCACTCTATGAAATCATTTACACTTTTCGGGGACTTCTTTTATCTTGTAGGAACACACCAAATGCAGAGTTGTTGATATAAAATGCAAACCTATAACACTCACAATATTTGCTTTAATAAACCAAGGAATCTTTATATTCAGTTATGAGTGAAATAGATGTTCCAGGAAATGAACATGACTTCTGAGGTTTAGTGAGTTCATTGGCAATCATGTGCCCTGGTTTTAGAAGCACAGGCTTGTCACGTCCCATAGGGGCCTGCCAGCTCAGAGATATCTCCCTAACAGGCTGTCATTTGATTTTTTTCCCCTTTCCCTCTTCTCTCTGAAGGGACTTATAAATGACCAACAATACTAGAAGAAGCACATACCAGATGCATTATAGAAAAAGAATAGTTTCCATCCCAATTTATTCATTGCCCATCAGTGATATGCAGTGTAAGAAGTGCAGTCTTTGAAATTAGAAACGTGTGCATGCTAATCACATTTCTAGTACTTCTACATATGATCTTGGGGAAATCTTTCACCTAGTTTTAGCTTCCATTTCTTTTTTTTGCATATTAGGCTTTTATTATATAGGATAGGAATTTCTACACTATGCAACTACTACCTCTTTGCCGTCCACTAAAACCACTTTTCAGCTCTTTTCTTTTCTTAATAGGTTTTTCTTTCTCACTGACTCAAGAGGGTAAGTTATTAAAGGCATCTTCTATGAGGAAGAGAATGCAGGAAATTTCTCTACAAAATATTTTTTAAAGATTTAAATTTTACTATAAAAATATTAAAGAACACAGTTATACTTTTTATAGAACTCTTTTTTAAAATATATTTTTATTGATTTCAGAGAAGAAGGGAGAGGGAGAGAGAGGTAGAAACATCAATGATGAGAGAGAATTGACTGTCTCCTGCACAACTCCCACTGGGGATTGAGCCTGCAACCTGGGCATGTGCCTTGACCGGGAATCAAACTGTGACCTCCTGGTTCACAGGTTGACGCTCAACGACTGAGCCACACCAGCTGGGGTTTAAGGGAACTCTTTAAAATCAATTAAATATGTTTTTAAGTTGAGTCAGAGAAATATTAATCTCTTAATAAATTCTCACAGTTAAGTCACCTTTTTTCCTTTTTTTGAAGTGCTAAATAAGATTATCTAAAAGCATACAGGCATTTGCAGTGTAAAATTTTGTAGTATTTCAAATAGGAAATATAAAAACAATGTACATTCCAATTTATTTCAGAAAGCGCCCAGGTATTAAAATATAGTGCATTAGCATTGATTTGTATTCACATACCATAAATTATCATATCACTATTTAAAAACCAAATACTTAATTTACATATTAAATTAGAGTATTCAGGAATTTTAAACAGGAACTTCAAAATGAAAAATTATCTCTGCCAATGTACTGTATCATTTTCATGTATCACCTAATTTAGTGGAAATTACCTTTGAGTTCTTATCAAACCAGAACGCCAACTGTCAAACTGATAAAATTAATTACCTTTACAGGTTTTGAAATACTGTGTAAATGGAAAATGCAATGCAAATGTGAGACCTCTGATTTTTGTAAAATAATTCCTCAGGACAAAGAACTTACAGATTTATCAGAATTTTTTAAACAATTATAGAGAAGTCACTTTCCATGATTAAAAAACAATTGACAGAACATAAAACTATACAGAAGTCAATGAAAAGAGGTCAGAAAATATTACAACATAAACTTGAGATATTTTAAATTTAATATAATTATTTTCAACATTCGAATGGATATCATATAAAATAAATTATAATTTTCTTGAATTTGAAGTTGAGACATGCGCACTGTGTTAATTTCTGGGAGGTAGATTCATCTTAGCTCAGGAGTGAGTCTGGTGTCTACCCAGCAGCTATATTTCAACTTAGCTTTGTTATTCTCTATTAGGTCTCATAGAGCAATAACTCATGTATACTATCTATTTGATTAAGTTATGTTTAATATTACCAAAATAATAAGTTATAGAACATAATGTGTAATTTATTCTTGTGATAGAATTTATTTTAATGAATTTATAAATTATACTATTCAATAATTAGAGAATTACATAGTGGGCATTTTAAGTTCCAAACATGCACACAGACTTAACAAAAAGTATATAATGGGACTAACAATTATGGGAGTTTAGAGACCCTGGCTCCCTCACAGTTGTAAGTCCTTTTGATTCTGTTTTTTTAACCCCAAATAATTAAGGATTTTAGAATGACCTCTGTGCATATACTTTATGTCTGCAAGTGTCTACCCTGATTTTTAGAACAGGGCACAAGACAAAGACTTGATTAGGCCATTTTGCTATGGCTCTGTAGTGATGACACAGATCCACCTGTTGACCTGTCATGTAGCCATCTTAAGAGGTTATGCCAATTGTGTTAAAACCAAGTATCTTGAATAAATATCATAATTTAATAATTTAAAATAATACTTTAAGTAAATAATTTAAATAAATTCCTACTCAAATTAGATCTATTTTTTTGTGTGGTCAAATATGTAGATGTCAATAATTATGATTTTTCTAAGAGAATCACATGCTTATAGGGTGAGCAAAAACATTTAATAAATAAATTAGCTGCAGTAGCATTATTTATTTTTAGCTATCCTATGTCGTATAATGGTTTTGCAAGCACTGTAAAGGGCAGATTAATAATAATCTATTCTGATATGAAGTATGAATAATCTTGTGTGGTAAATATTTAGCCAATTGTTTACCATAAACCCATAAAACTCAAAAATTTATAATAGACTATAAACTCAAATGTTTAGTCAACTGCTTAATATAAAGCTATAAAACTTTGATGACTTGCCCTATATTAATGCTATGGGCAATTTAACAAATTATTGATGTTCTGCTATAAGTTAAAAGCCTGACCAGTCAATTTACAGCTCCATCATACATTTCAGGCATTTAAAAAGTTTTTTAAAAAAAGAATTCTAGCTTAAGTACCTTACTTAATAAGAAAATATATATTACCAAAAACAAGAACAAAATCCTTTACCCAAAATGAGAACTGCAAGTTCCAATCACTGTTATGGCACTCTGGTAACCTTAACTGTTTAGGGAATTAAGGGTATTCAAGCTGTATCACATGTCCGTTCACCAGATTAATTGCCCATATAGATTAGCCCAAACCAAATGTTCATCAGCAAGTATATGTGTTCTTTGTGTTTACTTTTGTTTTTCACAGAATGGTCATGATGGAATATAAACACACACACACATATATAAAATCACTGCTTCAGTGAAATGTATAATAAATAAATGCTCTACTTCGGGAATCTTCAAATTGTATCAATAGGATGTTATGCTTTATAGCTCTAAAATAAGCCTCAAATAAAAATTTAGAGAAAAAACTAAAGTGAAAAGTGATGCATGAAAAAGAAATTACGACAACAGCAGAAAAGCATAATGCAAGTTTTCTTAGAACTAACATTATATCCTGAAAAATCTATATAAAAGGAAAACTCCAGCTATTGGTCTGATTTCCTAATGAACATTTCAGTTCTATAATGTTTTCATTACTAGGGACTCTCTGTAAATCATTTTTAAATTAAAAATATATCAACATGAGAGAAACAAGATTATCCTCTCGGAGATAAAATATTTGGTTACCATGCAGGGAATCTGAGCAGTTATCTAAAGTCACATTAAGAATATTCTCAGATTTGCAAAATTTGAATATATCTGATTGAAAATATAAATGTGATTAAATAAAGAAAGTATCAATCAGAATAGATGAAGATAGGTTCATTGTCCATAAAAGGAGATAAAAGATGCCCCAAACAAATGCTAATAGGACTAATCCAAGCCCTGTTTAATAGGGAAAACTTAATCAAGATATCTTGGAAATTGGCTCCATCATTCTTACTGTGAAATCTGAATATTTGGCGCTCAGAACAAATATCCCATTCATCCAGTGACTTTTGTCCTGGCTCTGTGATTAGTTAGTTCTCCTTTATAAAATACCCACCATGGAAGCAAACCCTGACGAGAGGATTAGAGCAAAAAAAGAAGCAAGAATTATGGAGGTTCTTACATGTTAAAATTGAGTGGGTGGGAATACAAGGGGTGGATTTAGTTTGACAAAGCCCACCATAAGTTTAAACCTGGTGATGTACACTCCATCCTCAACTCACCAAGTTAATCCACAAGTTAATGCATTTTTGTCCAATGACAGTATCACATTTCTTTGCCAACAAATGATCCATCATGTATTTATATATGACTAAATGGAGAATATGTGAAACACCTAGAACACAGACTGCCTACAGTATCTCCATTAGAAAAATGAAACAAAACACCTGAAAGGTGGAGAATTTGCCCAGTGACCTGTTTGGCACCACATAGAACCATCTGACCAGAGGAGAAAGGACAGACTCCACAGCAAAGGTAATTGCAATTCACTCGATGAGGGTTTGAGACTTAACCAGATAATATGTCCTACCTGGGGACCTCTGGTTCAAAGTAAGTAGACTTAAACTTCATGATATCCACAACACACCATGTTCTCTCATTCCTTACACATGCACTTTATATTAAAAAACCCCCTCCATGCCATTAACCTGGAATATACTCATTTATTTAGCACATTTTTATTGCATGTCTATTGTGCATCAGGGATAGTGCCTGACACTGGGGATATAGCCATCACTACCTTAGATAAGGTCCCTGCCCTCATGAGGCCACTATTCTATTAGGGAGATAACAGATACTAAATATGTAAAACATATAAATAACCAAACCAGTTAACGACTGATTGTGACAATTACTATAAAGGAAATTAAGAGAGTGGTGTGATAGAAAGTAAGTGAGGGATGGAGAGAGCCTTCTTGGTGGAGGAGACATTAACACTGAGACCTGCTGAGAAAGAAGTGTTACTTAAGGAAAAGGGGAATCATGTCACAAGGAAAGGAGACAGACTACAAAAATCCTGAAATAGCAAAATTTAGGTTTGTATTAAAGGAACTGAAAGAATAACCTTGTGATTGGGCTGTATTAAAAAGAGGAACATGGTATGAACTTGGATAGGTAAGCAAGAACCAAAACTGCTGTGGCCTTAGTGGTCATTAAACCAGTTTGGGTTTGATTCTAAGGTGGAAAAGATGCCATTGAATAGTAGACCTCTGGCAATGGCCCTGGTCAGAAATGTTGGTGGCTTATCCAAGAGGAAAAGAGTTGGAAAGAAGTGGTTGAATTACAAACTGCATTTTTGATGTGTTCTCAACGGATGGTAAGGGGATGTGGGGCATTAAAAATGTAGTTTCTGTATTGGATTGCCATGTCCACATTGGTGCCTTGTGCCAAAATACAAAAACAGAAGGAGAACCAAATATTCAAACACCTCCTCTGAGTAAGTTTCATGATCCCACAGGCTGAAGTAAATCTCCCTCTAGGCTCACACTCTACCTTGTAGATGAGAATTTTATTAAATAATATTATAAAAATGTATTTGTTTTTCTATCACACAGAGAGCGCTTTGAAGATAGTGAGGATATTTTTTCATCTTTGTGGCTGTAGGTCTAGCACAATGTCTAGTGCATGAATTTATTTCTGGGTTCTCTATTCTGTTTCATTGTGTCTATGTGTCTTTTTGTGCCAATATCATACTGTTTTAATTAATATAGCTTTGCAATATAGTTTGAAATCAAGGAGTTTGATGCCTCCAGCTTTGTTCTTCTTCCTCTAGATTGCTTTGGCTATTTGGGTCTTTTGTGGTTCTATACAAATTTTAGGATTGTTTGTTCTATTTCCTTGAGAAATACCATTGGGATTTTGATAGGGATTGCATTGAATCTGTAGCATGGGCATTTTAACAATACTAATTCTTCCAATCATGATCAAGTTCAATAATCATTTGAATGAATGAATGTAGGAAGAGCTAAGAAAACAGCCCAGGAATTATATTATCAGAACTATGATAGTTTCCAATCTTCTTGTGGATTATATTAATTTAAGACTATATATAAACTTTGATCAAAATCTCCCAAGGCTAATCAATTTCTTACTAAAACTCAAAGCTACTTTAAATTTCCCACATGCTCAAAGTCAGTGTGTGATTTATTTTACTATAGTTTGCATGAAGTAAGAAAAGAAAATGATGAAATTTCTTCTTTAGTCCTTGAGCTGAAAATTGGACAAAGAAGATGTATTTTATAATGAATAAAAATCAAAAGACTACTTTTTAGAGATATAAAAGTATCCATTTAAAATTCTAAAAGTTAATCTTAATGAGAATTTTGGAGGCTATTTGCAAGTTTTGTTATTCTATTATTATTTTTTTAAGAATGTTCGATGTTGGTGGACAGAGATCTGAGAGAAAGAAATGGATTCACTGCTTCGAAGGAGTTACATGCATTATATTTTGTGCAGCACTCAGTGCCTATGACATGGTCCTAGTGGAAGATGAAGAAGCGGTAAGTCTAAAAGGAACATAAGGCCAGGGTGAAAAACAAGCATTTTCAGTTTGCAATATTACTACCACATTTTCCAACGCAATTAAGGCCTTCCAAAGGTGTTATTTCTAGATCCTTGTTTATCATGTCCAAGATTAATATTTTGCAAATAATAATTCTACACATTCTCATCTTTTAAACCAAACAGAACAGAATGCATGAAAGCCTTCACCTGTTCAACAGTATCTGTAATCACAAGTACTTTGCCACCACTTCCATTGTCCTGTTTCTCAATAAAAAAGATCTCTTTCAAGAAAAAGTCACCAAAGTGCATCTTAGTGTCTGCTTTCCAGAGTACACTGGTAAGATAATTTTCATATAACTACAGAGTAGTAAAAATTTATATAGATACATATTCCCTAACCTGGATCTTGACATGCAATATCTATGAGGTTGAGGCTTGTAGTACCTTTTGAGTCATGTGTGTGACCCAAACTGGAAAGAATTTTATAAGAGAAAACATCCCTACTTTGTCTGCATTAAAGCAAAGCTCTAATAAGTAAATAGGAGATGGTTAGATAGACTGGTGTTGCTACTCCATAGTAATGTATCAAATAATGTTGCAAACATTAAACATTGTAATAGGAATGTAAATTTTATTTCAAACTGGAATTTTTCATATATTTCCTAATGAAGCTTTGGAATGCTGTATTAGATCTCAGTGCCTCCTCAAAGTCTGAATTAAATTTCCTGAAGGATAGCATGAATGAATTTGAGAATAGTGGCACCCTTTCTTTTTCTAATTGTCCTAGAATCTAGGACCTAGAGTTTTAGTGCTGATCCTATTAATCAGTAATTATAAATGTCAGGTTCTCTAGAAGGGTTATTTTCCCTTTGGAAACTTTTTTTTTTTGCCAGTATATGCTCTGTTGACAGTAAAATTGGGTAAGATGGAAATATTTATGATTTATACACAAATACAATTTCACAACTTGATACATGAGTAACCCAGATGTTACTAGGACTATGGCATTCTGTCAAAATAACTATATGTGCTAGTCTATAGTTAGTGCTTGTATCTTTCTTCTGCATTTATAAATATTAATTATATGTTCACACATTTATCATAAGTTTAAATATCATGATTCTGTATTGAATATTATAAATTTTTATTTTATTTTAATTGATTTCAGAGAGAAAGGGAGAGGAAGAGAGAGCTAGAAACATCATTGATCGGCTGCCTTCTACATGCCCCACACTGGGGGTCAAGCTTGCAACCCGGGCATGTGCCCTTGACCAGAATCTAACCCGGGACCCTTCAGTCCACAGGTCGACTCTCTATCTACTAAGCCAAACAGGCTAGGGCTTGAATATTACAAATTAAATATAGGCTTACAATAATGCTTTCTTTTAACTACTAGAGTTTAGAAGAGAAAATACAGAGTTCCCATATATTCCTTCTCTCTGGTCAGCTCCCACAGATTCCCCTATTATTAACATCTTGCATTGCTGCAGTCCTTACAGTTGATGAACAGATATTGGTATATTGTTAACTAAAGTCAGCAGTTTCGCCCTAACAGGTTTGGCTCAGTGGATAGAGGGTCGGCCTCTGGACTGAAGGGTCCCAGGTTTGACTCCAGTCAAGGGCATGTACCTTGTTTGCAGGCACATCCCCAGTGGGGGGTGTGCAGGAGGCAGCTGATTAATGTTTCTCTCTCATCGATGTCTCTAACTCTCTATCCCTCTCCCTTCCTATCTGTAGAAAATCAATAAAATATATAAATAAATAAATAGATAAATAAGTAAATAAATAAATAAGTAAAGTCAGCCGTTTGCATTAGCGTTGTCTTTGTGTTGTACAGGTCTATGGGTTTTACCAAATGGCTGTTATGTGCCCACCATTACTGTGTTATACAGAACACTTTCACTGCCTTACAAATCCCTGTGCTCCACATTCATACTTCTCCTCGCCCTCCAACCCTTGGAAACCCCTGTTATTTTCACTGTTTCTATAGTGTTGCCCTTTCCAGAATGTCATATAGCTGGAATTATACAGTATGTGGCATTTTCTAATGCCTTTCACTTTTCAATATTAAATGCAATGTGCATATAAATGTCCTCCATACCTTTTCATGGATTGATGGCCCATTTGTTTTTATTGTGGAATAACATTTCATTCTTTAAACAAACCACTTTCTGTATCCTTTCATCTATTGAAGGATATCTTGGTTGCTTCCCGTTTGGGGCAATTATGGATAAAGCTACTATAAACATCCATGGGCAGGTTTTTGTGTATACATAAGTTATTGTGTAAATGCCTAGGAGTACAATTTCCAGATTATATGATAAGACTACCTTTAACTTTTTAAGAAATTGACAAATTGCCTTCAAAAGTGGCTGTATCATTTTTGCATCCCCATCAGCAATAAATAAGAGCTCCTGTGGCTCCACATCTTTGCCAGCATTTGGTGTTGTCAGTGTTTTGGAATCTTAGCTGTTACATTGTTTTAAAGATCGTCCCTTGTGGAATTTTTCTCCTGGTAATAATAAATAAAATCTTACCTTCTTGGAAAATCTTTATGCTACCATTCTCTCCTGTGTTAGGTACCCACTCAGCACATTCTGCTAAAGCCACAAGTAGGTCATTTTTAGGTGTCCTGTATTTGTTAGCCTTCTTATTTTATTTCTGCCTTTCTCAATTGATCCATTGTGTGTCCTGCTACTAGTCTAACTTCCTTTTAAGCACAGCCTTCATTGGCTCTTTATTTAACTTTACTAAAACATCAGTCAAGAATAGTTCTCTATCTTTCATTTCTCATTTTAGCTGCTTTGTTTAGTTAGCAACATAGTTCATGATCTGGCCCATACCACCTACTCTACTTGATTTCCTACAGTCCCTCTATGAAAATCTTTCATTTTTACCAAACCCAATTCTCCAAAATGCACATTAACTTCTCAACTCGACCCTGAAGTCTAGTGGTACAGGCCATTCTCACTCTCACTTTTGGTTTTCACTCATATAATTTTTCTGTTCTCTTCTAGCTATTCCTTAAGGTCTAGCTCAAATACCACCTCATTCTGCAGTTTACTTTATAACTTCTATTCTTTTCTTCATTTTGTTCATATGAAACTAAATGCACATATAGACACACAGACTTTAATATATATATAGGCTTCATTACTCACTTACTTGGTTGTGTAAATATATTAGTATTTCTCCTCTATTGATGTAGAGGTTAAATATTAGCCACTTGAAGTCCTCAGTGGTTAAGTATAGTTCCCAGCACAAAGTAGGCATTACATAAATCCCAGATAATTGAGAATTGCCAATATTGACTTTTTAGTACAGAGTACATTAAATAGAAGCACACAAAGTACAATCTTAAAACTTACTGATATTATTTATAATTTTATTTCTTATGCAATTAATGTTTAATTTCTTTTTTTTAAAAAGGGCCAAATACATTTGAAGATGCAGGGAACTACATCAAGAACCAGTTTCTAGACCTGAATTTAAGAAAAGAAGATAAGGAAATTTATTCCCACATGACCTGTGCTACAGATACCCAAAATGTCAAGTTCGTGTTTGATGCAGTTACAGATATAATAATCAAAGAGAATCTGAAAGATTGTGGACTTTTCTAACAACCTCTTTTTTCCTTCCATTCTTGCTTATGTATGTTTTTCAAGATATAGAAGGAAGGTGCTGTGTGATGGGTTGTTTTAATAGATATTAACATATCTAGAAATGTAAGTAGCATTATAAAGCAAAGAGTTTTCACGCAAAGTTTGAATTTATTGTCACCTGTATCTGGATCAGTTTTTATTTCTGTGGGACATTGAGGATGAGGTGGCTTTGATGTCCTCAGGTCTGAAAACTGGTATATGTCAGAAATTCTATCTCAGTACAAATCACTGGCATTGAATTTGCTTGGAAATTAAGTTCTGCATTGTAGCCTATTTTTGATCATAGAACAATTAAAAGTGCAAGGTAATCCATATTATTTCCATTGGCCAGATTTTGAGAGGCATTCATTTTGGTTGCTAATGTAACTGTGCCTGTACTATAGAGACTATTCAAAGGTGATGCATGTGGTGTTTTACTGGTCCATTATTCCTATTTAGCCAGCTGCAAATGAAATGTTCACTTGTTGATGCAAAATTACATATGCAAGAAAATGCATGCAATTTTATCTGTTTACTTTTTTTCCTTAGAAAATAGTATTAATGCTTAATTTACCTGTGGAATTGAAGATTTCAATCATCTATCTCTGCTGAATGAAAACAGGGGACAATGAATGGTCAAGTACACAGTGTAAAACTGTTAACAAGAGTTCTCAAAGGAATGCTCATTTCCCCTATTTTATTCCAGAACAGCAAGGAACATTATTACAATTTATGGTTTGGGGTCAATTCTTAGACTGCAAGAGAGAAAACGAAGTCAGTGTCTTATCATTAGTATATATATATTTTTTGTAAATAAGAAGTAGAAAGAAAGGGCAAGTAAATTAGGAGATGTTTTTTAGAAGAGAAAGACTGAGCTTTTCTCTTAGTACCATATGGTTCATGCTAAATGTCACATGGTATACTAATGGTCAAAGCCTCCTTTTTAAAAGTTAATTTGGTGCCCTGCAATCTAAATCATATTATTTATGAACAGAAAAAAATGCCTTTTCTTTTTTAATGTGTGTACCATTTACAACATATACTTTTCAAGCATGTCTCAATATTGTTTACTCTCAACACTTGTAGAAGAAGCTGATATAGATCAGAATAGTAGGTCAATGCATGAGATTTAGTATTCTGAAAAAATAGCTACTTAGGTGTTTACAATGTAGATGAGATGAAGAAAACATAAATCACGCAATATGCCAATCTGTAGCTCCATTTGATTTAGCTGCTACTGCCTTGTTCTGTAACATATTTCCTTTCCAAAATCATAAGGATGATCACTACTCAGTAAGTAACCTTTATTAGAGTGTCCCTGGGTTTATCTTCAAAACCACAAAAGCAGTTATAAATAAATCTGTCTAAAAAAACTATTTTTAAATTTCTGTGTTGAATATACATTTTTAAGGAGCCTAAGATACCAAGAAAACAACAACAAAAGCATGAAAATATATTTAGTTCAGGCACTCAATAAAATTTTTTGGCTGAAAAACAACATCTATATGACAACAGCCCAACATTTTGCTAGGAGATATTCAATGCTGTGAGATTATAAATTAAGATCACAAATGCTATCATTTCTTCCATTGCGCTTTGTCTTTTTTCCTTCTATTCTACTTTAAATTGTTTGTTTCCCTCAGGGTGAGAAGAATTTTCCAGAAAAGATTAAGATACTTTTTGAAATGTTACTATTATTATTATTTCAATTTTGACTCTGGCTTACCATTAGGATTCATCTGTTAGGTAACACAGGTAGAAAGGATTGGGTCCAAAAATAGTTCAATTTGTCTTTTAAAAATGCAAAACTAATTTCAATCTGTGCAAAAAACTGACCGGCATCAATATTTACTTATGAAATATTATAATCTGAGAACTTTAAAAAATATGCTAAATGACCAATCTATAATTAGAGGTAAGTTTGGATTATTAAAACAAATAAAAACAACTTAAATTTATTCCAATGCTGATTGAAATTAAAATCTTCCTCCAAATTAAAAACATTAACTATGCTAAAAAATAATCTTCATTAAACAGAGAAATGTTTAATAGAGAAAATATAAAATAGTTGTTTGCATTATTTCTTTAATGATTGCAACCTTAAATTTGACTCTATTTTTTATTTTACATTAAAATTTTAGTTAAAAATGGTTGGTGCAGATGCACAGCATTTTGAGCTAATTTTTAAAAAGTAACAAAATGGAAAATATAGGAAGCAATGCTTTAGCTGGAAGAAACGCACCCTGAGACTAGAAATGTTCAAGTTGCTTAGAACTGAAACACCTATTTGATTGAAAACTCAATGTTTTACTGTACAGTTATGGTTGTTTGTTTGTTTTTTGCATTTATAGTGTCTCAAAGAAGCAGTCTTAGTGGTTTTCATTTAAAGTTCAAACCTGCTTATACTGATATTTTCCTTTTGTGTTATTTGAGGTTTCTCTTCCTGACTCAGACTGTTCCTGACTCCTACTTACCTTAGATTTCTAACACTCCCAGCTCATGCATGTCTAAGATTTGTCCAGTTGTCGTCACATGCACTACCTCAGGGATCTGGTGCAGGCGTATATCTAACGGGTCATTAACAACTAGCCCTTGCAGAGGCTGTCCAGGAGCAAGAACAGGTCAATAGACAAGTCTTTGCATCATGGCACTAGTGACTGGAGAGAGAAATGAAAAAAAGAGTATTAACTAGGTAATATTTTGGTGTCAAAATAAAATTATTGGCAACTCTACAACATGCTTTATGGAAAAGGGCTTTGCAAATCTGTGGAATCTATAATATACATTATAGATATGCAATATTTTATTGATTGACAAAATTTATAAAGTATATCAATTTTTACATACATGACACAAATGGGCAAACTACTTTTTCAGGTTATGGACCTGCCTACTACAATGTTTTCCTTGACCCATTATCCTATTTCATCCAAAATGTATTTTAAGATACTTGCAGAAAATCACTCAGGCTTGACTTTTAATCTAACAATATGTATATGAGGAAAAGTGCTTTGTGTTGATTTATGTGTTTTTACTATGTTACACCGCCTCAGGATCAGAGCTGGATATGTTGATTAGCATATATGGCTACTAAAAATAAAATATTTGTAAGAACTGTAAGAGAAATTATGAATCTTCTACCTTTGATTATCTTTAAAAAGAGGAGAGACAGCCTCTGCCTGGGATGGAGTAAGGGCTCACTAGAGAATAGATCCAGTTAAGGCTCTCTTTCCATGTAGGTCTTTTCTGACAGTCGTACAAACTAGTCTGTAGCCACAGGGGGGCACACTTACATCATGTGTTTTTCTATTCAAAAGTTGCAGATGTAATAAACTTGGATTACCAATAACTTTAATGCAATATATAATTAAAATCCTATTAAGGACCATAGTTTATGTTGTGCTTCTAGCTCAGTTGTAAATGATAATCTCTTGATAATCATAATATGCACTATTTTAGTCAAATTTGTAAATAACAAAGCTATTGAAACATCTTCAAGTTTGTTTAGTGTTGCGACAATATCTAGTCTCTTCTCAAACTCTTTTTTTTTGCCATTTTGAAACTGTTGCTTAAATCTAATTTACCATTAATTTTGTAAAATGTGGGGTTTTTTTTCCAGTAACCTGTATTGTGCCTGAAATCTTGATTAGCTTCCAAAGATAGAAGAAAAATTATTTGATGCCTAACTGCTATGTTTTGTGACTAGTAATGAATTGGCTGCTTATTATTGTGTACCTTTTCAGTAAATCAAAGTAAAATTTTACTCTGTTGTAACATTAACCATTCCATTATTTCTTTATTAAAACGTTTTCACAATCACCAAACTAAGAGGAAAATGAGTGCTCTGTGACATCTGGCTATTACCAGCACATAACTGCCAACACACTTTTCATTAGTAATAGCATAATGTTATTTTAAACCACATTGGTCACACTAGTTAAGAAATAGAGTCACATGAACCAAAAAGGAAATTTAAAAAAATCTCAATTTACTTCACAGGGACAGTGATGGCCCTCTTTTTACTACACCTTTCAGATAAAAAGCAAAACAAAAGAGACGATTAAGCAAAACAAAGACACATAAGCAAAACAAAGAGACTATTTTATTTAAAAGGCATTCATATTTTCTAAATTGGTCAGATTGAAACAAAACAGCACATTCTGAATGTGAATGAAAATTGTTTTTTCAATGTACATTGCTGTGAGTTTTCTTTTCTGAAAATGAAAAATGGTCAAATGCCATTATAATATCGAAACCAATGGAGATTGTTTCCATTTTAACATAGTAAAAGCCTTACACTGGAGAAAATGACTGTACTTAAAGTTAGCATAAGGAAGTTTAGAATAAAAAGGACCCCATGCAAAATGCCAAAGAAAAAAAACTGATAATATGCTGCAATTATCCAATGATAATTTGACTATTTTAACATACAAAATATTGATATACAAGTGTACACTTATAATAGCACAGTTATATAATTTATCAGGAAAAGAAACATTAATATTTCCCTTGGAGTTAGATTATTCATTATAGTGAGTCCACAAATGTTTAATCGGTTTCTATTATATTCAAGAAACAATCACTTCACATTTTTATTCACATATATAGTGTGCTCCCCAACAATACCCGAAACAGGGCATCATAATTATCTCTGATTTTTGAAACAAAGCATAGAGAATTTTATTATAAAAACATATAAACCACAAAGACATGCTATTTCTTTCTTTTAATTCTGTTCTTTTGTAAATATCAAAAGAAGTACTGCTAAGCAATAGCCACACTGTTTTGCTATAAGACATAAGTGCAGTGGTTCTCAACCTTCCTAATGCCGCAACCCTTTAATATAGTTTCTCATGTTGTGGTGACCTTCAACCATAAAATTATTTTTGTTGCTACTTCATAACTGTAACTTTGCTACTGTTATGAATTGTAATCTAAATATCTGATATGCAGGATGTATTTTCATTGTTACAAATTGAACATAATTAAAGCATAGTGATTGATCACAAAAACAATATGTAATTATATACGTGTTTTCCGATGGTCTTAGGCGACCCCTGTGAAAGGGTCGGTCAACCCCCAAAGGGGTTGCGACCCACAGGTTGAGAACCGCTGCATTAATGTAAGTATCTGAACACTTGTATTCCAACCCACTATTCTGAGAAGACTTCATTAAACTCACAGATTCCAACAGCATATTGGAATGAAACACCACACCAAGGTGATTCATTGTGAATCTGTGGCAAATGTTTTTCTGAACTACGTTCCCAGAACAGGGGACCTGGTCGCTGTAGAGAATCCTGGGCTGTGCCTGTGAACTTGTTTGTCTCATCAACAGGTCCACTGTGGGACGTTGAACAATTCATTTTTCCCCCCCCAGTGACTATTTTTCTTACCTATGGATTGAACAATCACTGCTTACTCAGAAGCTCAGACCCAGACCCATACAGACTGAGCTTCTGAGTGAGCAGTTTCTTTGGAAAACTGGTACCAGAGTAAGTGCCCTAATGGAGTTACTAAAAGAAAAACAACACAGGAAGAGAAATTATATAGAAATGATTTTTTTCATTAATATGTGGCATTGTTTAAAAATTGTGATTTCCTTTTCTTTTCAGTTTCAAACTGAGGGTTACCAAGTGTGATTTGTTCCTAGGAGGAAGCATCTAGAACCTAACACTGCCCCTCCTACAGGCTTTGCAAGGACAACAATTCATTGTTCACCCTGGAGCATAGATCATCTCTTGCCATCCAAGGGAGGGATAATTCATTGGTTAATGTATAAAAATTTTATCAAAGAATGATAAAATTGGTGACAACTTGGTAAACTTACCAAACATTTAATTATATACTTAAAATAAGTGAATGTATAAATTACCTTTTAAATCATCGTTATAATCATGCTAAAGATAATTTTTTAAAGAATAATTTGGCACTCATTCTCCCTTGTATCTCACATATGTAAAATGATTAATAAATATTTAATAAATTAATAAACAATGCATAGTCCTCATAATTATTCTCAGCCTGAAACAAATATTCCAGATTCAAATACCCCTCTCTCTCTAGGATCACCGTCTCTGCACGGTTGGCAGCTTAAAAGTAAAAGTAATTATTTAGTTTTACTTTCTAAAAAACTTCTGGAAGCTGAGATCATTCTCCTGCTAAAATAAAGTTTCAGGATAATTCCTAGTGCTCAGGGCACGTGGCCCTGTCCCTCTGATAGCAGGTCCGTGGTGTGGTGTTTCATTGCCAGAACTGCCCTCTGCAATGCATGCCTTAAGAGTTCCTTATTTTTCATGCCGAAACCGGTTTGGCTCAGTGCATAGAGCGTCGGCCTGCAGACTGAAAGGTCCCAGGTTCGATTCCGGTTAAGGGCATGTACCTGGGTTGCGGGCACATCCCCAGTTAAAATTTACAATAAAATATTTATGTGTTATTGTTTGATTTACATTTATTTTTTCACTTTACTGTAAGCTCCCATAGTGCAGAAAAAATCAATAAAATATATTTAAAAAAAAAAAGAGTTCCTTATTTTTCAAACCTTAAGTCTGAGTCAACTCTTGAGGCAGAGGACCCAGAATTCACAGAACAGAAGCTCACCTGCTTCCTACTGTTATAGCTCACTATAACAATTCTACTCTTTCCAACTTAAAATTTACAATAAAATATTTATGTGTTATTGTTTGATTTACATTTATTTTTTCACTTTACTGTAAGCTCCCATAGTGCAGAGTCCATATGTGGGCTTTCCACACTTGGGCTTAATGCCAAGTAGGAAATTAATGAACATTTGTGAATTAATTCACAAATGAACCAATGATTGTTTACCGATTCCTTCTAAAAGTTTCTTTTTTTCTTGGCTTCTATAATGCCATAATTCCCTGATTTTTCTTCTTTCTCTCTGGCTTCTTCTCACCAAACTCCTCTGATCATTTCGTAAATGTTAGTTGTACTAAAAATACTTCTATAGATCATCTTCTCTTATTACTCTACCTATTCTCTATCAGAAATCTTAAGTACTTCCATGGTTTCCTTTTTTTCCTAGGCAAGATCAATCTTCTAACCTCTAATTATATATATAATTTTAACTGCCTCTTGAAACATAGACAAATAAACTCAACGTTTTCAAAAATAAACTCACAATTTAATGAGTTTGTAAAATTAAACACACCACATCTCTGTCATATCCCATGATCTCTCTGTTGTTCAATCCAGACCGTAGGTTTTAGCATTCTTTGGTCATGTTTCCCATCTCAAACTGCTCAACAAGTTCTATTGACTCTACATGCTAAGTTTTGTCTTCTTGCTGTAAAGCATAGAGTCAAGGTGCTAAATACAATCTTCTACACCAGCGGTTCTTAACCTGTGGGTCGCGACCCCTTTGGGGGACAAACGACCCTTTCACAGGGGTCGCCTAAGACCATCGGAAAACACATATGTAATTACATATTATTTTTGTGATTAATCACTGTGCTTTAATTATGTCCAATTTGTAACAATGAAAATACATCCTGCATATCAGATATTTACATTACAATTCATAACAGTAGCAAAATTACAGTTCTGAAGTAGCAACGAAAATAATTTTATGGTTGGGGGCCACCACAACATGAGGAACTGTATTAAAGGGTCGTGGCATTAGGAAGGTTGAGAACCACTGTTCTACCCATCTTCAGGAAGACCTAAAACACCTTTGCTAAATGTAGTTTAAAAAGTGTTTCATAAACTAATGAAACCTTCCAGTTACTTAGTCTTTCTTCAACTCACAAATTTAAGCCCAACATTCAAGAGTTGTAAATAATTTTTAAATAATTCATGGGACCTCTTCAATAAAAAGTTGAATAAAAACTTTTAAGAAAGATTCAATAAATTTCTACTGTTCGTGTGCTATCTCTCAGTGTGTTTGTTTCAATTATAAAAATATAACTAGCATCAGTTTCAATTTTTAAAGAGATTTCAAGAGACAAATTTTTCCTCACAAATAATAATGACCAGACCAAATTACAACCAGTTTGCAATCTATTAAACTCACACTGTAAAAAGTGAATGTGCACAATTTGACTTTCTGGTGATCATACAACAGTCTACAAAATTTGTTGTGATATTTATCTGCTGATAAAAATATTTTTACTTAGAAACTATATTACCATTTTTAATCTAAATTAAGCCTTATTCCATGAAAAGCCAATTTCCAAACCTCATCCCAGCAGAGGCCTAGCAGATGTCTGTTTATGTTATCTTTATGAGCTATGACAACAAAAAGCCATGTGAGCCCGTAGCAATTTACAAGTGCTCCAAACCCAGGAGGCTGGCATATCAAACGTCCACATACTAATTTTGACATTGATCTCCAACCATCAGCTGACTAAGGATGTTAGAGCTGTATTGGAAACACGTTGCAGTTTTAAATCACTTCATCAAGTAACTCATCTTAGTGCTATATTTTATTACTATTCCAACAGGAGTGGCAAGAAGCATCAATGATATATGTAGCTGATACCTAAGTTATATGAGCTGAATATAATAAAACTGTCATCCAGAATTCAAAGGGCATTAGTTATTTTTTTATCATCTATCTATATGGGGGATTTCGTATTAAATAAGGTGTTTTTAAGATAGTAGAGGATTTGCTCCTTTTAAACCCTGTTATCTTAAACCATAAAGAATACTTCAACTATATTATAGACAGTCCTATCTATTAGAGCTAGGATATATTCCACATATTTTCTCCTTTCCTTGATGTCCCATAATCATTATGATGAACAATATTTGTTATATTGTAATGCAATGATAAACTGAGTTTTAATTTAGGAGTGTGGGTTTTATTTTATTCATTGCCATAGGGACTCACATGTGTGAGGAGCTAATGTAAGTTATTGGGAGAAAAAGCTCTTGCCTTTCAAGACAAACAAGCAAGATAAACCTCTCTAGTGTGGAAAAAATGTAAGTAGGAGAGAACAGTGTCAAGTAAGGGTTGTTCAATTAGACATCTGAGCTTTCTCAGCTCTCATTGATTAGCTGCCTAGCATTGAGCAAGGTCCTTAACTCAGTGTCCACATACATAAAATGAGGGCAATAACACAAGCTACAAGTCAGAGCCCAGGGATAAATTAGATAATGTGTATGGAGTGCTTAGAAGAGTGCCTGATACATATTAGAGATTATTGGTTATTAATGGAGGGGGCAGAAAATTAATTTGCAATTGTAATGTTGTATATAGAAATACAAAAAGGGTTCATAATAATACAGAAGAAATGGCTGGGTAGGAGGAAGGGATTTGAGGAAGGTAGAGGTAAAAAAGGAAGAGATTTAAAAGAAGTGTCCTCTATAAGGTAAATACATGGATTAAAAAAGATGATTTTAGAGGATTATATATATTGGTAGTATTTAACTTTAGTAACCCGTATTTCACCTTTACTATACCTATGCTTAATAATTATATTCATTGTGTGAGGCCTAAGGATCATTTTTATTTATTTATTTGTTAATCCTTTCATCTATCTGTTTTTGCATCCACTAACCCATTCATTTATTCACTCAATTGTTCAACAAAGTTCTAGTACTATAAATAGGCACTTTGAAAGTTACTGTGGAATCATTAAAGTTTAATATGAGGGCTCTGTCACCAAGATACTTTCAGATTAATAGAAAAATTTCCCACCTTAGACTAATTGAGCAAAAATAAGAATTAAGAAATTAGTTTTGTTAAATTTTTTACATAGAAGGTTATATAAAGTTAAATGTTCCATTAATGCTATATATATCTTGAGAAGGAGAGAGAGCATAAGAATTTCTTTTTAAAACCCTTATTTTTGCAGCTAGTGATTTGGGAAATATGGTTTGGAAAATCTTAGATAATAAGTTAACAACAATATCATTACTGCATGAACTTGGTGATTTTTTTTCAGGGGGGTTGGGGGGAAATGCCTTTTCTACTTACTTCCTGGTTTTCAGTTCAGTATTAGGTGATGTGGCCAAAAACAAAGTTCAATGAAATAGGGACTATTTGTCCTTTAGACCATACACATGGGTTACACACTTTTGTACAATAAAGGGCTGTTTTGATGATTGACAGAGCCCAGGTCTCTGGAGAGGAAGCAATGTCCTGGGCCTGAGGAGGCTATCATGTGGCTAATGATTTTGTGCCAGGAGTTAGCACTGCCTTTTTTTTTTTTTTTTAATGGACTTTAGATACTGATTTGTGCAGCAATTTTCTTTAATAATTTTTTTTTTAATCCCTGGATAAGGAGGGGCCCTTGGAGTTCTCCAGGGACTTGACTTTTATCCTGACTCTCTGAAGTGAATTGAACAGCTGTGTTTAAGTTATTAAATTATATTACTTAAACCCAAATTCTACTCTAGCAGAAATCTTAATTGTTCCAAAATAGGAACCATTAGAATGTCACTAATCTGATTTATTATCACTTTAAAATGCTGAACCAAAGACAAGGTCCTCTCTCTCTTTCCCTATAAACCACTTGCTCCTTCATATAAAATCCTTAGGAGGTCATTCATCTGAGTACAACTCTTCCTTGACACCCTAATTTTTCACTAAAGTACTGTTGTAATAATCTCAATAGGCTTTCTCAGCCTAGCTATTTTCCAGGCAATTTAACCCACACAGTTGAACCTAGAAAAATGTTAGCATTTAGGTTGAGATTTCCCAAAAGAATACTTAGTTAAATGTATGAGACATAATTGCACCATTGTGGATTATGATGCCAACACATTACTAGGTACAACCACACTGTCAGCATACAATCTTTAACCAGTGTACTTCTGACTTCAAGACATAAGCAATAATTTCTGTGTTTTTAAGTTTTTACTTATTGATTTTAGATAGAGAGAGAAAGGGGGGGGGGAGAGAGAGAGAGGGAGAAAGAGAGAGACATTGTTGCTCCACCTATCCATGTACTCATTGATTGATTCTTGTTTGTGCCAAGACCAGGGAGCCAACCCACAACCTTAGTGCATCAGGACTATGCTCCAGCCAAGGTGGTCAGGGTCAGTAATAATTTCTTTATCACTCAGGAAGACAAACATATATCTGCCCTTAGCAAAAAATTGGTTCGGTATAATTCAAAGCCTATTTTGTGAATCAGGAAAAAGAAGACAAGATTCGTAAGTCTATTGAAAATAAACTTGATTTTTATTTTGAACTAGATCAATATAAACATACTAGAGGCCTGGTGCATGGATTCATGCACCAGTGGGGTCCCTCGGCCTGGCCTGCACCCCCTCGAAATCCAGGACCCCTAGGGGGATGTCGGGTAGCCGGTTTCAGCCCAATCCCCACAGGCCCAATCCAGACAGGAGGGAGCCTGATCTTGTGCATTGAGCATCTGTCCCCTGGTGGTCAGTGTGCATCATAGCAACTGGTCGTTCAGTCGCTTAGGCTTTTATATATAGAGATAGATGGAAGAAAGAAAGGTAGGAAGAGTAGAAAGATGAGTATATTTTTAAAGACATGTGTGAATTATGTCATTAGTTTTTCCTTATCACCATGTCTATTATAAATATATGAATTATATTACATTGATGTTTCTCAAACTTGCCTTGCTAACGCCAAGGGTCATTATTTAAACATGTAAATAAATAGGTTCCTTTTCTGATTCTATTGCTTTGAAGATCACCCAAGAATTTGTGATTCTTATGATAGGCAGTAGGGGAAACATTTCTTAAGACATCAAAAACAAAACACAGATTTAAATGGCTTAATTTTCACATATATCTTTCAGTTTAAATGTTAACAAAGGACTTAGTATATGCCAACTTACACATTTGAGGGAAATGTGAATTTATAAGTCAGTCTACTTTCCAAGTAGACTATTCTAGTTAAGAAGATAAGCTAAGTATCTCAAGAATAATTATATAAGAAAGGTAATATTTTCAATCTTGCATTTATTAAATCATTCACTTGGTGAATATATATTCACCGATTACAGAATAGGCATTGTGTCAAATTAGGGGGCTATAATGGTGAGCAAAAATAAGCACAAATTCTACCTTTTTGGAACTTCTAGTCTAGAAAGAAGAAAGCCATTACACAAATTTATAACATAAAATGTGGTACATGTTATGAAAGCAATGAATGATTCCATTAGTATGTACCACACAAACAGTAATTTAGTCAGAGGTGCTGAGAAATTTTTTCTGAGTAAATATACTTGAGCTGAGGATAAGGAAACAATAATAAGATGAAGGAAGGAAGGGAACTATTCCAGGTCACAGGAAGTGCATGTGCAAAGTTCCTGGGAAATCATGGTGCACATAAAAGACTACGGTGCTTTAAGAGGAAGGGGACGAATAGAGTGAGATGAGGTTGAAAAGATCAGATTATTCTCTTAAGGTACATCAGACCCTCTTGGAAGGGTCTCTTAAGGTATGTCATTCATTTTTATCTTTATTTTTTAAAAAGTGTCCAGAAATGGGATGGCTTGTTAAGATTTGCATTTTGAAAAGATTATGTTGGCTATGGTGTGGAAAAATGACTAAAGCAAGGAAGTCTAGATTTGTACAGATGAGTGGGAAGCTTCACAATGTTCCAAAAGGAGAACAAAATAACCTGAACTAGGACAATGGAGATGGAGAATAAAACAGACAGACAATGTGTTTGGAAGTCAAAGCAACAGAACTGGATGATTAATTAATCACCATCAGCTGTTGTAGGGGTTAGTGGTGAGAAGGAGGACATTTCAGAGATGGCAGTGACTGACTGAGATAGGGAGTGGTAGCAGAGGAACAGGTTTGAGGAACAAAGAGGAAGTACATGAGAACAGTTTTAAACATGATAAATTTGAGGTGCCTTGGAGATATCCCAGTAGAGCTGAGTAGGCAAGTATAAATTCTGATCCAGAGATCAGAGAAATCTGGAATGGAAATAGATAATTGTGAATCATCAAGAAATAGATAGTAATAGAAACTCTGGTGCAAATGAGATTGTCTAAGGATATAAAGAAGTAAAAAAAAGACCTTGTGATACAGTTGGTAAAGAGGAGGAGATTGCAGAGACTGAAAAAGGAAAGAGAAATGTGATTCAGAGCAGGGAGTGTACAGGACAACACAACATGGAAGAATTATTTAAAAATGGAAAAGAGCAATCAATAGTTTTACATATGAAAAAGGTCAATGAAGATGAGATCTTAAAAATATCCATTGGATTTAGAGACAGTGATGTCACTGATGACATTTTGTCGAAGTGATATGGCTGGAAGTCAGTTAGTCATGGGTTAAGGAATGAGAGGTTAATGGTGACAGATAAGAAAGATGAGAGATAAGGCATGGCAGTGCTGATTTCAAATGCAAATCAACATCTCAATACAAGATTTCCCAATAAAAACATGATCTTTACTTTGTTACTCACCCTTTTAACTTCCTTTTACATTTCTTTCCTATTAAATACACCACGTGCCTCTCTATTATGAAGCCAGTAATCTTGCTCTAACATAACCCCTCTACCAAGCTTTCAGTGGTCCCATCCCTTCTTGCAACAGGTTGAATGGTCTCTAATACTCTGAACTCGCCTTCCTTTCTCCCCAAATGAACACATTCTCCAGAAGATCCACCATAGTTCTACCGTTTAGTTAACAACTTGAGTAAATAATTGTTTCTTAAACATAGTTTGCTCATCTAAAAGGAAAGAGTTATGAATTTCCATGAAAGTTGAAAGAAATAGTGAATATGAAGTGATCATTACATTTCCTGATCACTATAGATGTCAATAACTATCAGTTGAATTTATGCATGATGTCTTTTATGACATATTAACAACAAGACAAGCACTGGCCTGGTGACTCAGTTTAAATTCCCTTTCAGGGAGCATAGCTAGGTTGCATGTTTCTATGTTTCTCTCTCACTTCAATGTTTCTCTCTCTCTCTCTCTCTCAAATTAATAAAAGCATATCCATAGATGAGGCTTATAAATAAATAAATAAATAAATAAATAAATAAATAAATAAAGGCTCCAAATAGAGTGACTTAAGTTAAGCCCTATGTTGTTTTTTTTTTTTTAAATATATTTTATTGATTTTTCACAGAGGGGAAGGGAGAGAGACAGAGAGTTAGAAACATTGATGAGAGAGAAACATCGATCAGCCGCCTCCTGCACATCTCCCACTGGGGATGTGCCCGCAACCAAGGCATATGCCCTTGACCAGAATCGAACCCGGGACCCTTCAGTCCGCAGGCCGACGCTCTATCCACTGAGCCAAACCGGTTTCGGCAAGCCCTATGTTATTAAACTGAGACAATTAAGGCTTCAACTTCTTAAACTAGTCCACCAGGAATCCCCTGGTAGACCTCCACCATCCTTTAAAAGAAAGTAACCTTGCAATAATCAACTTGCTTTTTTGCTTAGTATAATTTCCTTGTTTCTGCTCCCAACTACCTATAATTTCATTTTGTATTACTCCTTAGAGGTACATTCTATCTGCTAGGTTGGATGCTGCTAAACTCATGAATCAATGAATAAATCCAATAATACCTTTAAAATTTACTGAGTTGAATTTTTTTAACACCACTTTCTGTTCAGTAACTATGTGTAAAGATGAGTAAGAATGATATAAGATTCTGGTGAGAAAATTAACATATAAATAGAATACAGATTAGTTTGAATCAGTAAGATATATTCTTCTAAACTTTAGAAACATCATTTCATCATCACGTTGAACTAAAATAGATACATAGTATGTTATTTCTTTAAAAAATAAATGATTAAAAAACCCTCTATTCCTTTCCAAATAAATCACCTATAAGGAATTCTTTCTCTAAGAGTCTGATCTCTGGAAAACTCAGGTAGAGATAAAATGTACGTGAAACATTTAAATTCTTTAATTTTCAGTAAACTTTATTTGATTATAGATATTTAAAAACTTAAAAATTATATTTTTGAATAGTAAATTACAATCTGTGATAGTATAAGTTAGAACAGAAGTGAGTAGCCTAAAGCAGATTGAAATGTTTACCATATTGAAAAGAAAGCAAAATGTAATTCTCTTCCTACTAGTTGTAAAGTGTTTGGAGCTGTTTATTTTCTCTCTACTCTTAGTAAAATGTTCACAGTAACTAACATGCTTTTTCATTTGTGACAAATGCATTCTGATTAAGCCTTTCCAAATCATCTGCCTTCTCTAAGTTTGGATGAAGATTCTGGTCCTATGATTTGTCTAGGAGGTTTTGCCTATTATAAGTTGGTCTAGCTGGTCAAAGTAGAAGATTGCTTTTAATTAATATTATGGGATCTTCTTTTGTGAGAGAATGAGAGCAATTATAAAACATCTGGAGAAAACAAATGTAAAAACTGTACATCCAGAATGCATGCAAATGGGGTAAGTGACCGTGGCCTGGGTCATGTATAAAGATGTGGGGGTCACTGAATATGTACCATACTATCAGCAGGAGAAATAAACATACAATTTGTTTATTAGAACAAAGCAAGGTACATTATACAGGTAAAAGTGAAAGGGTAAAGAGAAGCTTAAGTTCATTTTTTATGGCTCTAACTGACAAGAGAGGAGTGGGGGATTGCTCTTAAGGAGAACAAATAAAAGTCACAGTATTCATGAGCCAATTGTAAGCGTCTAGGAAAACAGACTATACTAAAATCCATAACCAAGAATTGTTCATAATAACAGGAAGAGCAATCATTTGATTTAGTATGAATAATACAAAGAGAGCTTATGGCTGAATATAGAGTAAAAAGTTATCAAATTAAAAGAGCTTTATGAAAGGCTGACAAATTATGAAAGGCTATAAGAAATCAAAGGTATTAAAGGGAATAGAGTGATTTTGTTTATCTCTTAAATAGTTCATATTTTGCTTTAACTTGTGATGTACTTCTTCAAAGTGGAACAAATCTGAAGTAATTTTACCCAAATAAAATTGACACTGGCTCTATCCACTGAGCCAAACCACCTAGGGCCAATCTTTGTAATTTTAGCCAATCAAATAAGTATGTATCCATATTTCATTATAGTTTTTATTTTTCTAATGACTAAAAATGTTGACATCCTTTTCATGTGTTTAATGACCATTCATATAGTATCTACATATTACATAATTTTATTGATATGAATTCAAGATTTTATTAACAAATCTATAATTACCAAAAGCAGGTTGAGTGCCTGCCTGAGAACAGGAATGAAATAACCAATGGATTGCAAGAGTGTAGAGAAAAACTCTGTTTTCTGTCTATTCACTATTCTATCACTATTATTCTCAATATTTCACTTCTGACACTAGATGTGTGGAGTATTTGTTTCTTGGTTTGTTTGTTTGCCAAACCAAGCAATTATCTGATTCTGTGAACACCTCAGAGTGTCCTATCATTTAACTCAATTCTGAGTCTATCTATTTAAAGATAGTGTAGGATTCTGCATGTTAAGAGCTCAGTCCCACAAGAATCCCCCTACTTTAAGTGCCAATCAAAAGTCCAGGTTGTCTCCTGTGCTTCTGACCAACCTTCTATAAATCAGAAGTTTCTAATACCCTCTCCTCCATTTCCATCACTTGCTAGAATAGCTTACAGAACTCAGTGAAACAGTTTGCACACTAATTACCAGCTTATTTTTAAAGAATACAACTCAGCAACAGCAATATGGAAGAGAAGCATGGGGCAAGGTATGTGGGGGAGGGGTACAGAGTTCATGTAGCCCTCTCCAAGTATGTCACTCTTCCAGCGCTTCTACATGCACCATCCTTTGGGATCTTAGGCATTCATTACACAGGCATGATTGATTAAATTATTGACTATTGGTGATTCATTCAACCTCCAGTCCCTCTGGAAGCTCAGGGATAGGGCTGAAAATTTCACCCCTCTAATTACATTTTAGTTCCCTTGGTAATCAAACCTCAAACTGTGGTTTTCTAGGGGCTTTACAAAAGTCCCCTCATTGACATAAACTCGAGTGGTTGAAAGAACTAAAGACACCTCTATTGTTCTTCTAACCGAGGAAATGCCAAGGGTTTCAGGAGCTCTGTGTCAGAAATAGGGACAAAGGTCAAATGTATATTTCTTATAACAAACCACAATATCACAAAAGGGCAAAAGAAAACTTTTTTGATTCTGGAAGTATTTGTTATCTGCATTAGCATAATGGTGTTGTAGGTATATACAAATGTCAAAACTAACCAAATTGCATACTTTAAATATGTGAAGTTGATTGCATTTCAACTATTCTCTCTAAGGTCACTGATGTCTGATCTCTTTTGCCGTATTTAGTACCCATGTCTCTATTATTGCTCTTCGTGAACTATTTGTAGCAGAGACATGGTTTTCTTCTTCAGTTTCAGGACACAGCTCTGTCTCCTTTCCTTCTTTAATTTCACCTTCCCATCAAATGATTCAATTTGGACATACCCTTGAATCAGCATTTTGCCTCTTTCCTATTTTCTCTGTACTGTTAATGATCTTATCTTTATTTTCATATCATCTTATCACTCACCATTCTTCTGTGAATAAGTCTCAGAGTCACCAATTTCAGCAATAGTTCATCACACATACCATACAGCATAGCGATTCCACTATTTATAGGAGAATACACACATCCACACAAAACTGGAACATAAATGTTTGTAGCAGTATTACTAATGGTGGTTAAAAAGTGGAATCAACCCAAATGCCCATCAACGGAGGAATGCCCATCAACTGACGAATGGATAAATAAAATGTGGTATATCCAAAAAAGAAATGAAGTGCTGATACATGCAACAAATTAGACAAACCTTAAAAACATTATGGTAATTAAAAGAAGCCGATCAAAATTGGCCACATGTTATATGATTCCTTATATATGAGATATTTAGACTAGGCAAATGTATAGAGGCAGAATGTTGATGAAGAGTTGACCAGAGTTGGAGGGTGGGAGAGGGTGCAAATGCTGATTGACTGCTAATAAGCACATCGTTTTCTTTTAAGAGAGGGAAATGTGCCCTAGCTGGTTTGGCTCAGTGGATAGAGTGTTGGCCTGAGGACCAAAGAGTGCCAGGTTTTGGTCAAAGTTTGATTCCGGTCAAGGGCGCATGCAGGAGGCAACCAATTCTCACATCCATGTTTCTCTCTGACTTTCCCTCTCTCTAAAAGATCAATGGGAAAATATCCTCGGGTGAGGATTAACAAAAGAGAGAGAGAGAGGAAGAGAGAGAGAGAGGTGCTCAAATTAGATTGTGGTAATGGTTGCACAATCATGTGAGTACACTAAAAATATGGAATTGTACACTTTATTTAGTTTTTTAATTTTTTTTAAGGAAGGGTCCTTAGAGCTTGGGAGTAAGGAAGGTAATGGAGAGCATTACTTATACTCCATCATTTCAAGACGCTTGAACTGACTTTATTTGTATTTTGTGGCTTTATAGCACTGAAATGATGAAATGAAACATAGCTGCATATGGACATCTTCCTCTTGTTTGTTTGTTTTTTTTAATATATTTTTATTGATTTCAGAGAGGAAGGGAGAGGAAGAGAGAGATATAAACATTAATGTTGAGAGAGAATCATTGACCAGCTGTCTTCTGCACACCTCCAACTGAGGATCAAGCAACCCAGGCATGTGCCCTGACCGGAAATTGAACCGTGACCTCCTGGTTCACTGTTACAACTTCCTGTATTTTATATAATTATATATTTCTTAGCTAGGTAATCAGGCAGTCTTTGAACCTGAAGAACTTAGAGAATTCTACCCTAATTTACTTTTTTTCTAAAAAAAGCACAGACTAAAGAAACTAACAGAATACCAGATTTATTGTATATTTAATGTGAAAATAGTACATACATCTTTTTAAAATCTGCAGTGACAATCAAAGCCTATAACCTAGAGTTTTCTTAACTACAGTTTTCCATTTTGGATGTCTGTGACTATGTGCCTATAACAGGGTGTTCATACATCTTCTAACAAGGTTATGTATCTATTTGTTGAAGAAAAGATGATACCAAGGACAGACCTATTCTTAGCTGTCAATGTCAGTTATTCCATAGGACACGTGTCCTCTAAGGAAACAATGTCAGTTTTATTTTTTTACCAATGCCACATTTGACCTTTGTTTCACCAGCTTTTTACTCCTATAATAAATGACAGGAAACTGAAACTACTTTTTTTCAGAGTGTGTGATCTGTTGAATACTGCTCATTAATTGAATGGCTATATAGGAATCCAGCACATCAATGCAACAAAACATAATTTATCTATTGAAGTACTACAAAAATAAATATTTTATATGTATTACTAGAGGCCCGATGCACAAAATTTGTACAAGAGTAGGCCTTCCTTCCCCCGGCTGCCGGCACCAGCTTCTGGCACTGGCTTCCCTCTGGCACCCGGGACCCGGGCTTCCCTCACAGCCCTGGCTTCATCCTGAAGATCATCTGGTCTCATTGGAATATTTTATTATTATAGATTGTGTGCTTGAGTTGGCAGTTATGTAACTATAGTTGCAAATATGAATATTTATCAATTTAAATAGTATTGCTACTGATACTTTTTTGTTTGTTTGTTTGTTTGTTTGTTTTGAGAAAAACAACCTTGGGCTAAATAAATTAATAGCATAGAGAAGTTTCCCATCTTTTATCCTATTTGATTCTTCCAAACACTATGTAAAATAAACAGAGTAAGCACATTTAACCCTATTTTTACACATTAGAAAATCAAGACATTGAGAGCTAGAATTTACTAATCTAAATTCACATTTGAATAAGGACCAGAATTAGAATGCAAGCCCAGGTCTGTAGGAATTGGTGGTTCCTATTCTTTCTTTTCTCTAATGCAGGCACAGAATCAAGAAGGGACCATATGGGACGTGTGAACTGTTCGCTTTGAACCTAGAGCTCTTTTGCTTCCTGGATCCTCTTCAGACCACTTCTGCACCTGTTAGTGCAGTCACACATTTTCTCTATGTGGCATTTTCCTCCAGATGCACTTTAATACAGATGTGGCAACTTCCCAATTTTGTGTCCATTTGGACCTGAGAGTCTACTGTGCCTTTACATCCAGCAAAACAAGAGAAACTTGGAGAATAAGAAATGCCAGCAGAAAACTTGCAAAGCTAATATCCCAGTTTTACTGCATACATATCATTTCTCCAAAATTTCATGAGAGATGTTCAAAGTCATGAAAAAGACTAGGGATAAATAAGTGTATTAAATATTTATACATCATAACCTGTGGTCTATTGAAGAGATATGAGAATACCTCTCTCGGACTATGCTGATAGTTCTGTTGATTTTTGTTGTTGTTTTATCTACAGAGGTCATTTCACTTTTATATATAGCTGTCCTCCTAACAAACAAAACTTGTTCTACAAAAAACAAACAAACAAAAAAGCCTCAATTCTACTGAGTAGAAATGGCCTGGGGAAAACTGGAGCATGACAACCGTTATATTCATAATTGGTGTTGCTTACAGACTCCAAAAGTTTCATCAAGGAAATAACCAAGACAAATTTTGTACCTAAAACATTACATTAATTAATATAGGCAAAAGTGGGTAAAATCACAGGAAATATGTAATTAATATGCATTAATCAGCAAATACAAACATTTCAAGAATGGGATTTGGAGATAAAGTACATAAATTACATTGTGTGCCTTACAAATCATTCAATATACCCCTCCTCCCACCAAACTTGCTCACAATCCCTGATATTTTCTTGCCTTTATTCACTTTCTCATGGTGACTGACTTTTCATCAATTGAATACTTATTAAGGTTAAAATGTTGTATTATAAAAATGCAAATTTTTCTCAAATAACTGGGAAGTGGGTGTGGATTGTCAGCTATTCATACTTCTGCTATCAGTTAGTATAATTCAATTGCTTTCCTTCTAGATCTGACTGACTTCTGATTCAGCGTAGGAAGGCCCGTCCGTCTGAGTGGAGAGAAGGCTTAGCACCGAGTGCTTTAAAAGGAGCAGAGAAGATGGTCATGTGTGGATTGTTGGTGTGTCAGGAGGCTTTGGAGAGTAAGAAGACCCTGAGCCCAAGAGCCAGAAAGAGGACGATGCCCTAAGCTGCCTGGGCTAGTGACAAAGCCAGACCTGTCCTTACTGATGTCTCTCCAGGGACTGGTCCTCTAGGGGACAAGGAAGGTATACATTAGGCATTGTAATCTATAATATTCTGTAGTTTCCAATTATTAGTTCACAGATCTATGCATCTCAAGCTTCAGAGAGCTCTTTCTGTGCCCTTCACTATAGCCCAGAGCTTCTTCCCCTAAGTCACCCTACTGATCCTCTTGTAGTCTCTTCGGTTTCAACTCTTAACTATGGACAGACTAATAGAAGTATCAGCAGCTCACACAGACTCATGGCCCTACCATCTCAAGGCTGTTTGCCACATATTTCTTCACTACTAAACTAGAAACAAAAGGCTAAATATGGAATTCAAAAATTACTGAGCAGGTCTATTTTTTCTTTCTCCAAAAAAGGACATCAACCAGTATCAAAACCAAGCAGCCTTTAAAAGGCCAGATCTTAATAAAATTGCTCAGCTGTCTAATTCAGTTTATTATTATGGTTCTTGCAGATTATTCTTGGGTTCCAAAACAGATTCGCAAAGAAATAAGCCCAAACTGAGATAGTTTATCTTGACATGATAATCATTTATATGCACTTTAGCTCACAATAAAATGGAAAATGTTTTTCCTTCCACCTAGCAGAAACAGTTCATGCTTGCCAATCTTTCAAACACAGACAGATAAGTATATTCGGATGGGTATAGACTAGTTTTTCCTTACACAGAATTATTAATTTCTGCTATGAGGAATTTTTTTATTGCCATACTAAACTCACACTATTGTCTTTGTGGATCTATACCAGAACATTGTCAGGGCCTCACACTTCTTGATAGAATCCAGATAAATATATTGATATGTCTTTAGTTCTTTTATTGTCTTGATTTATAACATTTCAACTGCTTTTATTGTATTTTTATATTTTCATGTAGTTTTCTAATTATTAACTTTTTTCTTTTAGTTTTTTCTTGAGTCTGCAGGCTGACGCTCTATCCACTGAGCCAAACCGGTTAGGGCTAGTTTTTTCTTGATCGTGTTTATTGTCATGCTTTTTGTATTATAATCTAAACTCAATTATTTTTATTAATTCTTACACTCATTCTACAATCCTACTTATTTATATGTTTATAATATTTTATGAGATGTTTTAAGTAGGTTTTTCCATGTTATAATCTTTTAGCATTTTCTTTTAATTATATAGCATTTTCTCTTTTATATTGTATCTAATTTTATCTATATTTCTTTTTAAAAAATATTTTATTGGTTTTCAGAGAGGAAGGGAACAGGAATGAGAGATAGAAACATCAATGATGAGAATCATTGATTGACTGCTTTTCCTGCACACTCCCTACTGGGGATTGAACCCAAAACCCAGGCTTGTACCTTGACCTGGAATCAAATTGTGACCTCCTGGTTCATGGGTCGATGTTCAACCACTGAGCCATGAAGGCTGGGCTTTATCTCTATATCTTAGAATTAAATTATCTTTCTGACTTATAATTCTTTCATTTTTGAAATCACATTATTCTTTAAATACTCTTACGTATTGGTACCTATTTTTCCTCTGTTTTGATTCCTTAACAGTTTGCTTTCCATTTATTAATTTAGTTTATTTTTCATATTTTCTCTTATTTTAATATTTTAATAAATTGTTTAATGATAGTCACAATAACTATGGCCTTGGGTTAGGTATGTAGCTAAAGTTAACACCACACGTGAGGGAGCGGGGAAGCCTCACCCAGCTATCCTTGCAGCTACTGCTCTAACAATGGGTAACCTAGCCTTTCAAGAAGTGCTTTCCACAAGTCCTTATTATTTATATTCTGCCCCCAGAAATAAAAGGTTATTTCTCATAGGGAAAATTATTCCCTTGATACAGATATTATTCTTAAAAAATTATTGGATGCCATACATCTAGTTCTTTACAAGATTAGCTCGTTTGTTAGTATTTGTTTGTTTAATGCCTGCTCTGTGACATACATTAACATTAGGCTTGGAGAAAATGTGATAATTGTTCGTTTCGGGTAAGAAACTGATGTCTAAATAATGAGGGGCCAGGTGGTATGAATCCTCCCAGTAGACATTCATAGTAGGAAGCATAGGAAACTGCTACTATTTTAATATTTGCTTTATGCTGATGTATGTAGTAGCAGTTTGGCTCTCTTCCCTTTTTTGCTTGGGGCATGACTCACATCACCCCTGCCTGCCCCCATTCCTTCTGCCGCTCTGGGAGAGGCCAGAGAGACGGAAGTTTATCCTGAATGTTTTCAGGGGTCATTGGTGTACGTATCCAGTGGTTCCTATAAGTTTTCAGAAATGTTCAGTGGGTCTGGACACACTGAGAAATACAGATGTTAAAAAAGAGGAGATACACTTGTTCCATTCTGGATATTTTCTGGGGTATGGGAGACAGATGACTCTCTTTTTTCCTATTCCTCACCCCCCCCCCCCACCAAAAACAAAACAAAACATCTTTTTCTATAAGTAGAGATAAGAGAAAGCCGTTTTCAAAACTGAAATTATGGTTACTCTCAGAGAATTCAACCAATCTAATCCTGATCAAGGATGCAAGACTGGAAAGTGTAAATGAGAAAGCTCTTTTCTTGGTAAATTATTTTTCTCTGTCTGAAGTAAAAACTGTGTTCACGAGAGGAAAATGGCCTAAAAATCATCTACAAAAAGACAACAGAGACAGAAAATTGGTATGATATCTGCAGCATTATCCAGTGTGCCTAGACCCATAGACACATGTTCTAAGTGGCAGGTATATATATCTACGGTGAAAGTTGTAGCACTGGGTACCATGGTTTAGTGATGCATTAAGATCATCCAAAAAATCCCTGTGTTCTTATTATTTGCATGCCTATGGTCAATTTCACCATATATGAAACAGGAAAAATAACAGTATCTACCTTATACTGTGAGGTCTAAATAATAAAATGTCATATGTCTCCTAGTGCTCAATAATAATGAGAAATCTTTAGTATAATTATATATTATCAAACAGGAATCTGTAACTACCATTACAAATGTTACAAGGTTCTTGTAAACACACAGTAGACACACATACAATAAGCAAAGGGTTCTAGAGCCTTGGTTAAATACAGCAATGACATTATAAAAAATATTTTCCATCCTATACTTGTAAGAAAAAGGTTCTGATTTTTATCTGTGTCTATTGTCCAGTTAATTACAATTCATTACTATCAGCTTGTTCAATGTGCCAGCAGACCTGCTATCAAAACACTAATTATAAAGTGCAGTATTAGTCAGCTCGGGCAGGGTTCAGTTTCTGGTGAAGGCTCTCTTCCTGGTTTGCAGATAGCATTTTCTTTCTTCACATGACAGAGAGAAACACAGAGAGAGTCTCTTCCTCTTCTTATAAGGCCATAGTCCTATGACCTCATTTAATGTCAAGGATTTCCTAAAGACCCTATCTCCAGATGCTGCTGTCACAGTAGGGATTAGGACTTGAACATATGAATTTTGCAAGGCCACAATCAATCCATAGCAACTGCACAGTCCAATTAGAGAGAATTGGCATTGAATTTGAAAAATAGGCAGCAGGCTTTCAGAGTACTCAAGTGAGCAGAAACTTAGGAATAATACATACGGCATGTTTGAAAGTAAAGATCTTGGGCAATGTAAGTGAATGTTTTCTCATGCTAATACAAGGTTCTAACTATTCTCATTAAAGAATTTGCTCTTCTTTTTTCAAGCATTTGGAAAACAGTTTATAAAATAAAAATTTATCATAAATAACTTAATTAATGACCAAGAATATAATCATTTATTGACTTTTATAGATTGGTCTTCATCTTCTACTCTATGAAGCAAAGGATTGCTGGTTACCAGAATAATACAACAAAATTTTAACAAGAAAGCCCACTGCATGGGAGAACATATTTGCCAATGTTATCACCGATAAGGGTTTAATCTCCAACATTTATAGGGAACTCATACAACTTAACAAAAGGAAGATAAACAATCCAATCAAAAAATGGGCAAAGGACCTAAATAGACACCTTTTAAAAGAGGACATTCAGAAAGCCAAGAGACATATGAAAACATGCTCAAAGTCAGTAATCATCCGAGAGATGCAAATCAAAACAACAATGAGGTATCATCTCACACCTGTCAGAATGGCTATCATCAACAAACGACAAGTGCTAGAGAGGATTCGGAAAAAAGGGAACCCTCGTGCACTGCTGGTGGGAATGCAGACTGGTGCAGCCACTATGGAAGACAATATGGAGTTTCCTCAAAAAGTTAAAAATGGAACTCCCATTTTACCCAGTTATCCCACTTCTAGGACTATATCCCAAGAAACCAGAAACACCAATCAGAAAGGATATATGCACCCATATGTTCATAGCAGCACAATTCACCATAGCTAAGATCTGGAAACAGCCTAAGTGCCCATCAGTAGATGAATGGATTAGAAAACAGTGGTACATCTACACGATGGAATACTATGCTGCTGTAAAAAAGAAGGAATTCTTACCATTTGCAACAGCATGGATGGAACTGGAGAGCATTATGCTAAGTGAAATAAGCCAGTCAATGAAGGAAAAATACCACATGATCTCACTCATTTATGATAATAAAGACCATAATAAACTTATGAACAAAAATAGATACAGAGGCAGAGCAGCCTCGAACAGACTGTCAAACTACAGCGGGAAGGCTGGGGAGGGTTGTGGGGCAGGAGCGGGGAGGTAAGAGATCAACCGAAGGACTTGTATGCATGCATATAAGCATAACCAATGCACGTAAGACACTGGGGGGGGGGGGTAGGGGAGGCCCGGGGAATATCAAGGGGGGGGGGGGGAAATGAGACATATGTAATACTCTTTGTAATACTTTAAGCATTAAAACAAAATTTAAAAAAAATAAAATGCATTAAAAAATACAACAAAATTTTGCACTGCATATTATTTTTGGTTACATAGAAACAGCCATTTTAAAAAATCTTTAAAAACTCAACACTTTAGCCTGGCCAGCATGGCTCAGTGGTTGAGCGTCGACCCATGAACCAAGAGATTTCCAGTTCTATTCCCGGTCAAGGCACATGCTGGGGTTGCAGGTTCAGTCCCCAGTAGGAGGCGTGCAGGAAGCAGGCAATCTTTGATGTTTCTCTCTCATTGATGTTTCTATCTCTCTATCCCGCAAAAGAAATCTATGTTTTTATTGTAAAAAAACATATTTTAAAAAAAACTAACCACTTTAATAATACAATGCTTTGTTTTTTCATGAGTGGAAAATAAGCAAAATTGACATACTTGTTAGATCTCTTGATTTACAAGTCGTTTTGGTTAAAGTAATTTGCTAAGCTACAGATGTCTACTACAATTGGATCTTTATATGTTAAAAACAAATAAAGCTAAATATCCATCAGTTTTTCTGGAGGCGAGTAGAATATCCCTGAGTCAGTCATATGGCACAGCTTGAATTAATAATGGATACTTAGGATTATCTGACTAAGAAGCTCATTTGGGACTGAGACAAGCATTTCCTAATTCTAGTCTCCTGGGCCATCATTCAAATATATTATTATTCAAATAGCTAACGAGACAGGAAGAGTTCCAACCAAAATTGACTTGTATTCTCTGGGGAAGTCAGCTCTGAGAGTAGATATACATAAATTCCCCAAGTGTATTGTAGACAGAAAGTATTGTAATTAATTTACTAGTCAGGCCCAAAGCATTATGAGTGAAAGAATTGCTTAATTCTTCCTTTACCAACTGCTAGATTCCAACCTTTCTAGGAAAAAAATATATAAGCCCACTTCAACATATTCTAAAGTAGATACAAATATGATTTGAAAAATGCAATAAATAAAACTTTCCCAAAGATTATGATAAAATCAAAATAAAAACACCCATATATGGTACAGTGTGGTTCTGGATGTCACAGAATTTCAATTATGTTAAATATTGTGATATCATTTATATTAACATCAATTATCATTATTATTGCTATATTATATATGCCTGTGTCCTAAAAGCTAATTTACTTAGAGATTTTTTAAAATTTAATTGTAGAATCTTAGTTAGATGTGGCTGAAACTATTTCTTCCCAAATTCCAGTAAAATAAAAGTTACATATAGGTAAACAAAATGTGGTATATCCATACAATGCACTATTATTCAGCAATAAAAAGCAATGAAGTACTGATTGTTAGGTCTGAACAACTAATTGAATCAACACCCCCTCCCCTGGCAACTGACCTTTAGACCATTTCACAACCGACATTCCCCTTTGCTTAGACCACATTCCACTTGCTGAGACCATTAGCTTTCCCCTCAGGACCCGCCCAGGGCATTCTCCGCCCAGAAAAAGCCGCCTACAGGCCTTTAAAATCTCGGACCCCCAGTCCCCGGGTGCTGGCGCCGTGATGGGGCTCACCCCACCTGGTTTTCCAGATGACCTAGTAAATTAATAATGCCTTACCTCTTTCCGGGAGGGTTCCGCGGGATGAGGGGCCATCGCCCCAGCTTTGATCACCCTGAGTTTGCTACTCCGAGAGCAGCAGGCGGCGGCAGCTTGGCCTGGGCTTACCTCTGAGTTCCACCTGAGTGATTGCCGCCTCCGTTAGGCCTCCCTCCCTGATGGGCCTCCCAACCAGCCACGGAGGACGCAGGTGGGAGACCTCTCCTTCCCATTGCCGACCCTGCGCTCAGCGGCTCATTCCATCTCGGGTAAGTGACAATTGGATCACCCTTCTGGATTTCTGATTTGACATCTCAGACAAAAAACCTAGCACTAGGCCAGAAATCCTCTCCAGTCGGGCTGCGGCCCAGGACCAGGTCCCACTGGCTTCCTCATCGCAGGGAACCCCGCCACTCGAGTTAGACTGTCCAACATGGGTACACCTTGAAAACATTGTGCTAAGTGAAAGAAGCCCAACAGGAAAGGTTATGTAGTATATAATCCCAGTTGTACGAAACGTCTAGAATAGGTAACTTCATAGAGACAGCAAGCAGATTAGTTGTTGCCAGAAGCTGGTGGGAGGGGGAGGTGATTGCTTAATAGGCATGGGATTTATTTATAGGGGGGGAGGGGGCATCCTGGAGTTAGATAATGGTGATGGTTTCATCTTGTTGATTGATTTCTAAACAGACTGAAAACACCCCAATGGTTTACTTTAGATTGGTGAATTGTGTGGCGTGTGAATTATATCTCATTAAGACTATGTACATCTGTGTTTTAAGATAAAATTAAAAAAAAGTTTAATGTACATCTGTATCATCTCATCAATTGCCTCAGGAGAATGGAACTAGATGGTGGGAATCAAGGCAGTGCTGTTATTGTTCATTATTAGCGTTAGAGTATTATGAATTTTGAAACTGTATGTATACTTATTTTAACTTTCACTAAACTTTCATCATTATAACTGCTTTAGTATTATGATTTTGAAGCTAAATGGTTATTTGATATTTTTTACATAAACGTTTTCTATAGAGTCCAAATTATGATAATACTTATTTTGCAACGTATATCATTTTACTTAATATGAGCAATTAGGGAACAATCTCCAGTCTGTGTTAATTGTAGCATATCGATGAGTCTGAAATGTAATTATAAAGTACTTTCCAAACCATAACTTTTATCATTTTGTAGTTCCAATCATATATCTAAGTACACATTGGTTTACTATGCAGAGGACCAAACAATTCTCTGTTGGCACTCGGAACGCCGGAATGTACCCTGTACTGCCCCGTTAAACCAGTAATAATGACTTTTTTTTTCAAGAGAGCAATCTACAATGGAGCCAGGTAGCTCCAGGAAGCTGAGCTAACTCACCCCCACCTCCTTGTGAAACTGAACTTTTGAACTTGGCTAAACCAAATGGCTACATCCTGATACAGATCCTGGAACTGGCTCTGCATCACTGAACTTTCTACTAAAAAAATAAATAAAAATTTCACCTGCAATAGACAAAACAATTCATTATGCATACCATAGTGCTCATATGCTTGCAAGCCCCATTACAGTTCTTTCAAAGCCCTTACATAATTCTTTTGAGAGCACCAACCCCTGCCCCGCCTTTCTCTATAAACTGTCTTTTTCTTTCCTCCTCAGAACACAGTTTGGATTTCTACCCAAATCTGTCTCCTGAGTTGCAATTCCTTAAAAAAAATACTCTAAATAAAGCTTTGGTTTGCCTTGCAGTTCTTTGTCAAAATTGACTGGTAAGGCCATAATAAGAACACTACCCCAATTCTAGAATTTCTCATAGAACCTAAGAAAAAGTAGATTACGCTCTAAAATGTGAAACAATCCTATTTCTGATCATTGTGCTCTGTTTACTCTGACATGAAATTATCAAGGAAAACACCTGTAGCTTATAGGCATATTCAAGGAATTGCTGGTACAGCAAGGAAGCAAGTAAATTGAATAATAAGTGAAATCCGACTGTGAAATTCAAAGTAACTGCTTTCCAGGGGTCAGAGATAATCTATAAGTTTCTTGTAGTTTTCATATAGAGGAGATAGTTTAGCCTGCTTGTTGGGTTGCCTCACTTGTATTTAGTTGTTAATTAAAAAGCAATCATTTTCTATTTTATTACATACCATTTACTATCTGTTTGGGTTTGTCACTGTTATTGCTTGTTTTTTTTCAAGACAGATGAAATTTGACTTAAGGCTAAGAACGTGGATCTCATTTCCTTCTCATCTTGGCTCCCTCATTACTGAACTCTCTTACACAGAGCCTCATAGAATCCATCTGTATAGGTTAGACCTTGACCCCAGTGCCCAGTCTGAGACCAAGTGCATGCGTTTAAATCCAGAACTTCCAGATAACACACAAAATGATAAGAAAGGAATAAAAATAATATACACCCACAGCAATATAAACAACAGGAAATGGGACTTCAGCAGATGAGAGTTTACAACCAAGATGCAAAAGACAGAAGGCAGTGAGAAGGATGTTAACTGAAGAAGCAGAGAGAAGGAAACCTCCACCTAAAGGTCTAAGTGGGAGCCCATACAGTGCAGTGCGTCTCCAGAGAAACTCAGAGCTCAGAGACCCTAAGCTGAAAAAGGGCTGGAGTGGGGGCTGGGACATTACAAATTTGAACTAATTTGGAAAGCAAGCCCCTTTCCTTCAATAATACCTCAACATATTACCAACAGTCACATGTTTAAGTCTAAATAAAAAAATCATGAAGTAGCTCTCTTTTTAAAAAGTGACTGGGAAGAACCAGAGAAACTTGTGTGAAATTCAGTTTCAACTACAAAGTTGAAATTCCCTTTTTCTGGCACTTAGGGGAACTTCAATGACTCTCTACCATTCACACTAAAGTGAAATCACCTGCTAGTAATCCCCAACCACTGTACTTTCCCGAGCCCCCAGTCACTCTTTTCAGTGTTAAATATGGACAGACAACACAAGGGTCATATGACATTTGAGCAAAGCTTTTATATGAAAGAATAGACAAATGGGAAACATAGGAAAAAGTGATCTTGGAGGAATCTGATAATTTAAGAAGTAATTTTAAAAAAACATGTTCTAGTTAATATCCTCAATTATGTGTAGAAATATTATATTCATAAAATACAAAAAAAGTAATGACAAAGAATAATAGCAAGGTTTTATAACAAATATATATTTGTAGAAAAATGTTTTAAAAAGATAAATACAAATAGTAATAAAGGAAATCTTCCAGAACATAGAACAAAAAAGAAATAAAGGAAGCAGATGACCAATCCAACAAATCTAGTATCTAATCCAGGGGTCCTCAAACTACGGCCCTCGGGCCACATGCAAATACAAATATTGTATTTGTTCCCCTTTTGTTTTTTTACTTCAAAATAAGATATGTGCAGTGTGCATAGGAATTTGTTCATAGTTTTTTTTTTTTAAACTATAGTCCAGCCCTCCAACGGTCTGAGGGACAGTGAACTGGCCCCCTGTTTAAAAAGTTTGAGGACCCCTGATCTAATCAATGGGAATTTAAAAAGGGGGGGGATGAAACATCTTGAAGAAAGAAATTATCAAAGAAATAATACAAGAAAATCTTCTAGTACTGAAGAGAGCTATGGGCTTTTAATAAGAAAGGGCCCACCAGCACTGAAAGAATGAATAATGACTGATATCTAGGTATACAATTTAGAAATTTTATAACATAATGAACCAAGTCTTTATCCCATGTCTCATCTTGTTTTTGATAGTACTGTCTTCAATGTTGTATGTTTTCTTAAAAACTGCTTTTCATACCAGGAATCAGTTTCTCTTATGAGTTTCTGTACAAGATCTTGACCTCTCACATTAGGATTCTGGTCTAGGATCTATCTTTTGACACCCCTCAAGTTATGTCCCAAGCAAGTCACAAGTCAGGCGGTCACTCCAGCCTACATCCTGCCTAGCTGAACATGGACATCTGCATACAACCTACTAGTTGATTCTCTTCCTCGATCCTCTTATAACTCCCACGCTCCTCCTATGACCTCTTTCTAAGAGAGCCCTAAATAACCTCTTAGGGCAAAAAAGAAAAGATTTTTGTGTTTCTTGAAAGTTGGGGCTTTTTGAATAAATTTTGCTGAAACTTGGGATCCTCAGCTAAGTGCAGGGCTTGGGAAGGTAATAGACAACTGTATGGATGGTGAGAGAACTGCAGGGATATTGACCTAACTCTAGAGGTACATGTTTACATTTCAAGAGAAAATGAGGCCTGGGACCTAGGAGACATCTTTACTCATAAAATCTAGAAAACTGGAGCATAGGATCCTTTTCATCCACCTCCAAGGAGAAAAAAAAATAGTGTCTTTTTTTTTTCCTTTTGGAAGAGCAAGAGGAGGCAGTTGCCTCTGTCTCCTATATATAAGCAGAGAAAATCCATCTTTCCTGTTTCTCTCCTACTGTCCAGATTTTGTAGTTTGAATTTGTAGGACATTATACCTAGCTTTCATCTCATTACTCGGGAAAAATCATCGAGTGTGGGAAATGACACAATCATTATTTGATTTTTAAGTGAGTAATAATACTTTATCTTTGATCCAGAAAACTTCATATGTACATTTAGAATTAAACTAATAAAGATGAATATTCAAAAACCCAATGCTTATCCTGCCCTAACTCAAAACTGAATATCAGTCCTCACAACAGCTCCAAAGGTCTAAAATCAAGACTCACAAATGCTAGATTTTAAAGGACAGAAATAAATATTTTTTTTTCATTTTGTAATCTATGATGATACCACAACATATTTCATAATAATGTAAGATAACCAACAAGGAAAGGAAATTAATAAATTTTTTTTCTCACTCAGATACAAATACATAACCTATTTGAAATAATTTATTTATAAGTAGCATTTAATTAAACATAAAGCAATGGCTAAAGCTGGAAGATAACATTTCTAGCTGGACTTAGGCCACATTCAAGGCTAAACTAAGCTGTATATTTAAAAGGTCTTCTTATCTCGCTACTTCTTCTCAGCCTCCATAAGTAAAAAAAAATTACCTATATATATTATGGAAAAATAAAATATATCAAATATTATGTACCTTGAACAAAGACTAACAAGCTTTTGTACTCAGAGTGGGGAGGGTGATTAGGACTTAGACTCAACTTTCTAATAAAGTTTCATTGTAATTGTATTAAACTTTACATCCCTGTTGTGAAGATGTATATGATGAAGTTTCCCTGGTGTCATTACTTTATATCAGCATGTCCAGAGAATAGGAAAAGTTTTGAACTGTTAATGGCATTTTGAGCTCGATATTTTTTATTCCCTTTGGCCTATGTTTATAGAAAACAAATAGAGCTGACGTCTTTGAGATCAAATCACTCAACTTAGTACTGATACATATTTTGAGAGGTATACCTACACCAGAAAATAAGCTGGAGCAACACCTTTGGCCCCAAAGGTTTCTTGAATCAATCTTTAGTTTGCCATCCCAATACTTGCAGTTTCAAATTACCCCAAGAGCCTCATTTCCCCAGGTCAATAATAACTCCGTGGTCCCTGCATTTCCACCGCTACTATCCTGATAATCCCATCCCTTGAGAAATCTGATCATCTTCTTCGGCTCCAAATCTTTGACCTACAGGGAGAATCTGCTTTACAGCTGGGCGTCATTATAAACACAGGTATAGCTCAGAGATATTGTGGGGTCAGTTCCACTGCAATAGTGAGTTGTAATCCTTTTGCTGGTGGAATGACTTGCTTTTGATTTAGACAAAAACACAACATCTGTGAAGCACAATGAAGTGAAGTGCAATAAAACAAAGTGTGCCTGTATATGCTTTTCTTTTGAGTCAGTCCATAATCTGTTCAGAATTCTATTTCTTGACTGTAATCGGCCCTAAATTCCTTTTCCCCTAGCAATGATTCATCATCTTGAGTACAATCTGCAAATTTTATTTTATTCTTATTCTAATTACCTTCATCTAATAGTTAATTTTATAAGATGATGTTTCAAAAAATGTTCCCTCTGCTTTCACACTTTCCTTTATACTCAGCCAGCCTTCTGTTCCACCTTCGCATTTTAATGGGAGAGGTGTTTGCTATTTTCCAAGGTTAGCTTTTTCACTTGTTTTCTGCCCTCCTCCACCTTCCCAAGACTTGCTCCATTAAGTATCTTTCCTACCTTTTGTGAGGGCATAAAACTCACTCCTTCTGAGACTACAAATATTTTCCGCTCTTTTGTCTTAATTCTACCCTGATCCTCATTGAAGAAGTTCTCTGCTTTCGCCCAAACTTCTTTGAAGACTAGGAACTTTCCCACATCTCACGTAGTGTTAAATGCACTGCAGTCTGCTTGTCTGTCAAAGACAAGGTCAATAGTAACATCCCAATTGCCTAAATAATGGCTAACCTTCAGTTTAATCCTATTTGGTTCCTCTTTAACATTTTACAATTTAGGCAGCTCATGCTTAAAATAGTTTTCACTCCTCAGTTCAAGGCACTGTTTTCTTCTTGTGTCCATGCTGCCCATAAAACTTCTAAGTACCCTCCCCATTTTTTCCCTTGAATAATTTCATCAAACTAAGCTCTACCAGCATCTGTGAATCGATGATTCTCAATTCTTTTTCTCCATCTCTCATCTGTACTTGGCTTACCTCCCAGTGGAGATACAGTGACTTCTAGTCAGGAATTTACCCTTGATAGAGATTTCAATTCCATAAGAAGTCAATCCTACATCACAAAACTATGTGCTGCAATGTATGATTGTACTTTACTAACTATTAAAGGGATACTTAAGTACTTTCCAGTGAGCAAAAATAAAATATAGCCCTGTTTAATGTTTTTTAATATTAAATATTTGCTCAGTAGAGCAAACAATATTTATGAAGTTGCCCAACAGCTATGTAGCATTCCTGTAGAGGCTCAAAAATGTACCCTTGGATGAAGTCAGACCATGTAGGGTTCTGATAGATTCCTGAATTGATTACTATTGTCCCTCTTCCCCAGGTTAGTTTGAGTGAACTGTCTTTGGCACAATAGGTTAGTCTGCATTGAGAGATAGTATAAGAAATAGCTCCAGAATACTTGAATGAGAAATACATGGTTTTAAGAATTAGGACAGAAAGTGACATAGGCATCATGGCAGCATGAGTCATTCCTTCTTTCTCTCCCCTTTGCTTTACAATTAATTGGACATTCATTACAACAACAACAAAAGTGTATCTTTGCACAGCACATCAAGACACTTGAGAGATCCATGCATATGTGTACCCCAAAGTGGATGGATTAGACCTTGGAGAGGGTTGCAGATTGAGGGGAGAGGTGAGGCAACAGAGGAGGTGGCAGTAGCAGAGGCTGTGGGCATTAGCAGGGGGCACAAACTTTATGGAAGAGAAGGCAGAGGGTGAAGGTGGTGAGTGGGGGCGGTGGGGGGTGTCTGCTGGCCATGCTGCAGCTGCAGAGACCCATTGCTCTCTCTGAGGAGAGACCACAGTGACTGGGGGGTGAGAAAGGAAAGGGAGGAAGGCTGATAAGAACTGAAGGAACACATTTCCAGCTGTCTACCCTGGGATTCTGGCAAAAGAACCACCCACAGCCCTAGCTGGTTTGGCTCAGTAGGTAGAGCATCGGTATGCCAACTGAAGGGTCCCGGGTTCAATTCCGGTCAAGGGCAGATGCCGGATTGTGGGCTCAATCCCCAGTAGGGGGCATGCAGGAGACAGCCGATCAATACTTCTCTCTCATTATTGATGTTTCTCTCTCTCTCCTCTCTCTCTCTCTCTCTCTCTCCCCCTCTCCCTCTTCCTCTCCCTCTCCCTCTCCCTCTCCCTCTCCCTCTCCCTTCCTCTCTGAAATCAATAAAAATAAAAATATTAAAAAGAACCATCCACAGATCTCTGGGTTGTCCCTCCCACTGGAGGATTTCCCTACTGGGCTGTGGACATACCCCAAACACCTCCTCCACTCTGTCACAACCCTTCTTTCCCTCTGCCAGCGTTTTCATGGCCCACTCCCAACCTTAGGAGTGAGTAGAAGCTAGTGAGAGAAACCAAAAAACAAAAGAAACAAACAAACAAAAACCCTGTGCTATAGTGCCACCTTCTGGAAAACAAAAGGAAGGCTTCTAATTACCACCTTGTTAATTGCTAGAATCAAAGAAAGCAACGTCTTAGGTAAATAAGAAAAATGTTCGCTACATCAAATGCAGAAATAGAGGAATTTTTTTCATCAAACGCTATAGAAAACACTGCTGAGAAATCAATTAGAACACTGTAACTTTTTTTTTCAGGATAGTATATTAAAGTGCTAAATATAGCATAAAGGAAAAGAGCATTAAACTATAGCTCCTACAACTTAGTAACAAAATCACAACATAAAAAAATTATGACATAAAAATATAAAAGGGGGAAGGTAAAAGGATGAAAAATTTATAAGTGAATGAAGATATATTGCTATTGGGGGGAGAAATTACTTTATAGAAGATTTTGTGTAAACCTCATAGTTTTATGAAAAATTAAAAAGGGGGTGGTAGGGAGAGACTGAGCAAATCACCATGGAAAACCACCAACTTGGACAGAAACAGGAGAAGAAAAAAAATACAATGGAGGGACAAAATAACCTGAAGGAAAAAGATAAAATGACAGTAGTAAATCCATACATATCAATAATTACATTAGATATAAATGGATTGAACTCACCAATCAAAAGGCACAGAGTGGCTGGATGGATTAAAGAAAGCAAGACCCAACCATGTGCTGTCTACAGGAGATTCATTTCAGCTCTAAAGATCCACATAAGCTCAAGGTGAAAGAAAGAAAGATGATATTCTAGAAAAATGGGAACCAAAAAAAAATGCAGGTACAGCCATAGGGGGTAACAAAACTTTAAACCAAAAAGATAATAAGAAATAAAGAAGGTCACTATTAATTATAAAGGGGTCAGTATATCAAGAATTGTAAACATATGTGCTTTCAACACCTGATCACCCAAACATACTAAGCAAATACTAAAAGATATTCAGGGAGAAGTAGACAACAATACATAATAGTAGGGGACTTTAAAACCACATTATCAACAATGGACACATTGTCTTGATGGAATATCAACAAGATATTGGAATTGAGCCACACTTTATAAAAAATGGACTTATCCAACAGCAGCAGAGTACACAGTCTTCTCAAGTGCACATGGGACATTGTCTAAGACAGATTGTATGTTAGACCACAAATTTTAAAACAATTTTTGAAATCATATTAAGCATCTTTTCCAACTAAAATGGCATAACACTAAAAATCAATCACAGGAAGAAACTAAAATTTCAGAAATATATGAAGACTACACAGCATGCTAGTGGACAACAAATGGGTCAACAAAGAAATTAAAAGAAATATTGAATAAAATACCTTGAAATAACGAAAATGGAAGTGCAAGATATAGAAATCTGTTGCGTTCTTTTAGACCAGTGATTTTCAATTGGTGTGCCACAAGAGTCACACTGGTGTGCAGCAAAAAAAAAAAGTTAAAACATGCAATACCTGATTATTCAGTCAGGGTACTTAGATTGTCAAATAAAAAAAAATGGCAACAACCAAAACAACAATATTCGTTCAGTGTGAATGAATCAAAATTATAACTATTTTTTTTTTGGTTGGACCAGCAAATAATATATTTTTTTGGTGTGCCGCAGAATCTTAGTAATTAGTTTATGTGTGCTATGAGATGAAAAGGTTGAAAATAGCTGCTTTAGAAAAATGGTAAAATTTGTGAATGAAAAAGAAGTAAATAAACTATTCTATTTGCAGTAGCATAACAAACAATCACTGGGTCTAATGGCAGTTCCATATTTAATTTTTTGAAGAAACCATACTGTTCTCCACAGATGCTGCACCAGCCTGCATTCTCACCAGCAGTGAAGTAGGGTTCCCTTTTCTCCACATCCTCACCAGCACTTGTCATGTGTTGACTTGTGATGGTAGTCATTCTGACAGGTTTGAGGTGATATCTCATTGTTTTTTTTTTATTGCATCTCTCTGATGATCAGTGACTTTGAGCATTTTTTCATATCTCTTGGCCATCTGTATGTCTGCTTTGGAGAAGTGCCTAATTAGGTTCTTTACCCATTTTTAAATTGAATTCTTTGTTTTCCTTTTGTTACGTTGTTTGAGTTCCTTATCTATTTTGAATATTAAACCTTTATCATTGCCAAATATGTTCTCCTATACAATGTGCTCCCTTTTCATTTTCTAGATGATTTCTTTTGCTGTTCAGAAGCTTTTTATTTTGATGTAGTACCATTTGTTTATTTTCTTCTTAATTTCCTTTGCCCTAGGACCGTGGTCGGCAAACCACAGCTCGCGAGCCACATGCGGCTCTTTGGCCCCTTCAGTGTAGCTCTTCCACAAAATACTACGTGCGGGCGTGCACGTACAGTGCGATTGAAACTTCGTGGCCCATGCGCAGAGTTGGTATTTTGTGGAAGAGCCGGTATTTTGTGGAAGAGCCACACTGAAGGGGCCAAAGAGCCGCATGTGGCTTGCAAGCCGTGGTTTGCCGAGCCACAGTTTGCCGACCACTGCCCTAGGAGAGGTATCTGTAAATATAATGCTACTAATGGCCCGGTGCACAGATTTGTGCACATTGAAAGGAAACTTATTAGAAGAAAAATTCGTGTGGTAATTACGTTACTGCAAAAAATTACATGTCAAAATAGTATATATAATATAGTATTATAAAATTAAAACATGCGTGTGATTGGTGCCAGTGAGAGCTTTATGTGGTCAGTCAGTCAATGAATAAATCGCAATGTGGTTCACGTTGAATGTCAACAAAAACAACCAAATTCACAATCGACAATGACAGATCGAAACACATGTGTGCGTTTGGCGCCAGCGAGAGCTTTATATGTATCACACATGTGTGAGGCAACGTTTATTTTTAAATTGCCAGTGCACGTCATGTGTATTGGCCAGTTGGTGGGTTGGACAGTCAGATGGACGGACAGATGGACGGTCACTTAGCCTTTTATATATATAGACTAGTGACTTGGTACACGGATTTGTGCACATTGAAAGAAAATTAATTAGAAAGTGGCCAGCAGGGCGGGACTAGGCGGGATGGGCCAGACACACCCTGGAGCCAACCTCCCATGGTTCCTACCTAGCCAGCCACACCTGGATGGTGCCATGGCTCAAAAGGCGTCTGCGGAGTGAGCGGGGCCCCTCCAGCAGGTGGGGTCCCTCAGCCTGGCCTGCAGGGATCAGGCTGAAACCGGCTCTCTGACATCTGCCTAAGGGTCCCAGTGTGTGAGAGGGCACTCTGCAAAGTTGCTATCGTACAGGGTGTGGAACTCAAATGCAAGTGTGCAGTAAACCAAATGCAGGGCCAACAATACCCCAGCAACAACATAACTCATGGCCAAAGGTGAAATTGTGCGGCCCTGCGAGGAATCAGGCTCCCTCCTCTCTGGTTTCAGAGTGTGGGAACAGCCACTGCCAAGTCACTGCAACTCAGAAGCTCCTGCATTGAGTGTCTGACCCTGGTGGTCAGTGCACATCATAGCAACCAGTTGGAAGGAGGGAGAGACAGTAAGCATATTAGCCTTTTATATATATAGACTAGAGACCCGGTGCACAAAATTTGTGCGCAGGTATGGTCCCTAGGCCTGACCTGTGATCAGGGCCATCTTCCCCAGCTGCCAGCAGCTGGCCCTGCCCCCCACCACTATCCACCCCCAGTTCCCTGTTCGCCATCGGGTGGTCGGTGCCTGACGGCTGGGGGAAGGGACCGAGAGGTCAGCTATTCCTGCCCACTAGCTGGCCCCGCCCCCACCGTAGGTGGCCATCAGGCAATCAGAGCCGGAACCCATGCAAGGCACCAAGAGGTGGTCAGTGCGCTTCATAGTTACTGGGCCAGCAGTCATTCTGCCAATAGGGTCAATTTGCATATTACCCTTTTATTATATAGGATAGAGGCCTGGTGCCCAGTTGGGGGCCAGCTGGCCTGCCCTGAAGGGGGCCCCAGATTGGGGTGGGGGTCCCGCGGGGGATGGGGCCAGCTTGGGCGAGGGGCTGCGAGTGGTTTGCAGGCCAGCCACACCCCAGGCTTTGTCAAGAAGGATGTCTGGAATGACATTTGGAAGATGTCTGGTCTATCCAGTCTAATTAGCACATTACCCTTTTATTAGTATAGATGGTTTCTTCTAGAATTTTTATGGTTCCATGACTTACACTTAAGTCTTTTATTCCTTTTGAGTTTATTCTTGGGTATAGTGTAAGTTAGTGGTCTAGTTTCATTTTTTTGCATGTATCTGTCCAGTTTTCCCAACACCGTTTATTAAAGAGACTGTCTTATTCCACTGTATGTTCTTGCCTCCTTTGTCAAATATTAATTGAGCATAATGGCTTGGGTCAACTTCTAGGGTCTCTGTTCTGTTCCATTAATCTATATGCCTGTTCTTGTGCCAGTACCAGGATGTTTTGATTATGGTGGCTTTGTAGTATAACTTGATATCTGGTATTGTGATCCCTCCAACTTTGTTCTTTTTTTTCTCAAGATTGTTGTGGCCATTTGGGGTCTTTTTTGTTTCCTTATAAATTTTTGGGGTATTTGTTCTAGATCTGTGAAATATGCCACTAGTATTTTAATAGAGATTGCATTAAATCTATAGATTGCTTTGAGTAGTACAGACATTTTAATGATGTTAATTCTACTAATCCATAAATACAGTATATTCTTCCACTTGTTTATGTCTTCCTATATCTCTTTTTTCAACGTCCTGTAGTTTTCTGAGTACAAGACTTTTATCTCCTTGGTTAAGTTTATTCCTAAGTATTTTAATTGTTTCATTGGAATGGCAAATAGGATTATTTATTTAGTTTCTCTTTCTGAGAATTCATTATTGGTGTACAAAAATGCCATTGATTTCTGGGTGTTAATTTTGTATCCTGCTGCATTGCTGAATTCATTTATTAAATTTAGTAGTTTTTTGGTAGAGTCTTTAGGGCTTTCTAGGTACAATATCATGTCATCTGAGAATAATGAGAGTTTTACTTCCTCCTTTCCAATTTGGATGTCTTTTATTTCTTCTTTTTGCCTGATTGCTGTGGCTAAGACCTCCAGTATTATGTTGAATAAGAGTGGTGAAAGTGGACATCCCTGTCTTGTTCCTGTTCCTAGGGGAAATGGTTTTAGTTTCTTCCCATTGAGTATGATGTTCACTTTAGGTTTGTCAGATAGAGCCTTTATTATGTGGAGACTAGAGGCCCGGTGCATGAAATTCGTGCACTGGGTGGGGCGGGGTCCCTCAGCCTGGGCCTATGCCCTCTAGCAGTCCAGGAGCCCTAGGAGGATGTCCCGACTGGACGGCTTAGTGGGCCTAAGCCGTCAGTCGGACATCCTTAGCATTGCCACAGAGGCGGGAGAGGCTTGCACCACTGCCGCTGTGCTCACCAGCCGTGAGCCGGGCTTCTGGCTGAGTGGCACTCCCCCTGTGGAAGCACACTGACCACCAGGGGGCAGCTCCTGCGTTGAGTGTCTGCTCCCTGGTGGTCAGCTCGCATCATAGTGACTGGTCATTCCACCATTCAGTCATTTGCATATTAGCCTTTTATTATGGAGGATACGCTGTAGATGAGGCCCCCTAGAACCATAAGAAATGCAAAAAAAATCACTGTTAACTCATTCTCGAATTGCCCCCACTTAAAATCAAATTGCCCCCACCCCCCCGTGGGGCATGTGCTGCACCTTTGGAACCACTGGGCTTGACACTTTTCCTCTCTGAGCTTCATTTCTGAATACATATGCATATACCATGGGAATTGTAATCTCTTCTCCGCCTACCTCACTGGGTTGTCATGAGGAGGTTCTGAGCTAATAAACATAGAAATGTTTCATCAAGTAAGTGATGTCTAAATGGGCAGGTAGCAGGTGCTGATTAGGGGAGGAGGGCATGATTGTTTCCTGGGACTGTGGCTATGGAAGCTTTGCAGAGGGTTCCGCAGGCGTCTGAGGGGCGGGCTCTTGCCAGCAGCCCTGTAGCGGTGGTCATCCCTGGAGGCACTGGCGGGGGGCAGGGAGTTAGGGGGCACTAGGGGGGCAGCAAGGCCGAAGGGGGGAGTAACTGTCAAACCTTCCCGCTTGGCGCCATTCTTTAAATTGTATGTGGCTGTTTCGCAGCTGTACCTGCTCAGGGCGGGGCTCCAATCTCCTGGAGTGGGGTGGGGGCCGGGCCTGGGCGGAGCCAGGCAGGTTAGGAGGGTGGGTTTTAGGCCACGCCCCCCAGCGAGGTTCAGGTGCTTTCTGCTACGGAGACTGCACTGCTGCTGGTGGGGGGCGGGGGGCGGGGTTCTGACCCTTGGGGGCTGGCTCAGGCCTGCCTCCACCCGGGTGTGGAGTTGTACAGAGGAGAGGCGTGCCCCGCCCCAGCGAAGGGGCTCAGCAGCAGCAGGCTGCAGGGGTGCCTTGGGGCGCTGATGGGTGGTCGCCAGCATGCTATTGTTGTGGGGCCCCTGGCGGGGGTGCCGGGGGAAGAGATCGGCAGTCAGAGGTGCAGACTGCAGCTACCCCCGAGGCTGGGTCTTCTCCCTGTCCAGTCAGCCTCCCCACCCCCGGGGTGCAGGGGCTGGGGTACGGTGTCTCTCCGTCTGTCCCCCTGGGGGTACGGGGCCTGGGGTAGGGTGTCTGTCCATCCATCCCCCCGGGGGTATGGGGGCTGGGGTAGGGTGTCCGTGCAGGGGGATTGGAAGAGCTCCCTGTGGCCACTTCCTCTTCCTTCTTTGCAGTCCGGGCTCCTGTCAGGCACTCTCCTCAGCCCCCCGGGAACTTGACTCCAGCCGCCCACCCCCTGCTGCGCCTGCATCAATATGCACATTGGTTGTTAGAGGGACACCGTAATGGCAATTAGCATATTACCTCTTTATATGTATAGATATGATTTCCCACTTTGCTGAGAGTTTTTATCAAAAAGGGTATTAGATTTTGTCGAATGCTTTTGATAAACACACTACAAAGAAAGACAACTATAGGCCAATATCCCTGATGAACATAGATGCTAAATCCTCAACAAAATATTAGCAAATCCAATCCAGCGATATATTTAAAAGATCATACACTGTAAGTGAGATTTATTCCAGGGATGGAAGGCTGCTACAATATTTGCAAATCAATAAGCGTGATACATCACATAAGCAAATTGAAAGACAAAAATCACATGATCGTATCAATAGATGTAGAAAAAGCACTCAACAAAATATTACATTTATTTCTACTCCCTTTCTCTTATTCCTAATGCACTACTCAGCCCTGCTGCATCACATGCTTTGCATAATTAGGAATGCATACAGTGGACTGGACTTTGTGGAAATGAAGGAAGGACCAAGTGCTCACAAACCATCTAATGTTTATTGGTCTTCAACTCCACTGATAACAATACTTTGCTTTTGCATTTTGCATTTGATGTTACTTGCCCATTTTTGAAAAGACATTAACCAAAATTAATGATTTATTCTAGAGCTCTGTCAAAGTACCTTGGCATTCTAAAAATCCATTGAGCTGAAGAAGTGGGAAAATATCTGTAGAGCATTCTAAAGAGCTTCATTCTAAAACAATACCATTTATAGGATTTATCAAAATAAAACATTTGTATACAAATAATAAATGTGTCATAAAATCTGAAGAACTCAGAAAAGGGAAATATATTTTTTTCCATGTGCAATATACTAAATGCATTCCAGTTTAGTTATGGCTAAGTACTAGATGGAAGGCAATGCATGTCTACAAAGAATTAATATAGTTTCACAGACTGAGAGAACTTCAGTATTTTCAACCACCAGATGGCAGAAATGAGGCAACAGAAATTTAGAATTTAAAGATTCAGATTATACCCAGAAAATATAACTGCGTTCCCCATCTTGATTTTATTTTTAGTTGAAAGACATAAAAATACATTGGTGCAAAATTCTGCTGCATGTTAAGTAGAAAAATATTATTTTGATTAACAACAGCTTTCCATTTGAATGGGCTGCCAACTCATTATTTTCCCATCAGCTTGATTATGGAGCCTTTTGAAAGAATCATTTTTAAAGACAATCTACAACAAGATATGGATTATAAAAGAATTACCCATTCAATCAGCATTTCCTGCTGGAAGGCATTTTAAATAAATTCCAACAATGTGTACTATCCTTGTTTTATTTTCTCAACCTTTTAGCCTTCTTATTTTTCAAAAACTGATCAGTTGTCAGTGCATCTGAACTGCTCTGGATGGGTAGGTTTGCTTAGCTCATTCTAGCCCATGTGTTTGTATGTTTTCTGTAATCTCCAGTACTGACAGTGTGGGTTTAAGTTTGATTTTTTTTGCACTAATTCGTAAGTGTTAGGTGGTTGCAAAATAATAACAATAAAATAATAATAAAAATAAAGAGAAAATGTTTATATAACATATATACAAACTAACTTTGATTCTAAGAAGCTGAAATTTTCTCATTCTAGTGGTATAAGTAGTGATATTTCTCTTACATTCCATTAGAGATACTTTGAAAGAGATACCTAGTTGATTAAATTAAATGGCTTCTATAAGATCTATATTTGATCTTCCGTAGGTTAGCTAGAAGTTGGGTATTTTCAAAGTTACATGATTTTATTAATGTAAATTAACAATAGTAGAATAATGTTGAGTGTTCTACTATTGCCAGAAATTGTTCCAAGAATTTTAAAAGGATTCAAAATGTAAATTGTATAACAACCCATGAAATAAGTGTAATGAATGTTCCCATTTTACACTTTAGAACACTGAGCCACATTTAGGTTATATATTGTGTCCAAAATTGCACATATAATATGTAGCTGAGCTCTGATTTATACCCTGGTAGTCAGATTCACCAGGGTTTTTATTAAACAATTTTATTACTTTATTAAAAATTATTCAGTATTAATTTTGCACCTTTATTCAACAAATTCATTGAGTGCTTACTTGGTAATAATAGTTGAATATTCTTTTTTTTAATGGACCCCCACCTGCCCAGCTGGCATGGCTCAGTGGTTGAGCGTCGATCTATGAACGAGGAGGTCACAGTTCGATTTCCAGTGAGGGCACATACCGGGGTTGCGGTCTCGATCCCCAGTGTGGGGCATGTAGGAGGCAGTTTATCAATGATTTTCTCTCATCATTGATGTTTCTCCCACTTCCTTCCTCTCTGAAGTCAATAAACTATTTAAAAAGTAAAATGAAATGAAATGGATCGCACCCTGGAATGCATAGTCTGGTGGAGAACAGACATGTGATTAATGAAGACAATAAGACTTTATGGCTGCTATGACAGTTAAGCACAAGGTATAAGAAAAAAGAAAAAAGAAAAAGAGTGGATACATTTCCCAGAAGTCACTTTTGCCAAGTGTCTTCTGACAGGTGACAGGAGAAAAACTTGTCTATTAGATAAGTCTCAACTGGGCTGACTGGGCACTTCAAGTCTCTGCCACGTATCTATCTGTTCCATTCCAGTAGGCTACCTCAGGAATGTCCTCATGAAGATGACAGAAACACAAGAAAGAGCAAGGCCTCTCCAGTTGTAGACTTAGAAGCACCATACTTGCACTTCTGCTTCATTCTATTACCCAAAGCCAGGCACATGGTCAAGTCCAGAGACAGAGGCAGAGGACACTTCAAAGTTAAATGCCCAAGGGGGTGGATGCAGAGAGGGTAAAAGATCATTCAACCCATCAGCAAGATCTATCAATTCTACCTTAGAAATACTTTGCACACCTGTCCAATACTCCTATCTTATTGCTACCACCACTTCAGTTCACCATGATCTCTCTTACCTATCACCACCTGACTGCTCTGTCCAAATCTTTCTTGTCCATTCCTTCTCAGACCATTCTCAATGTAGCAATGAGAATGAACTTAAAAAGAAAACCTGCTCTGACCACTCATTTAATTAAGTCTGCCAAATGGTTTCCTATTGTTCTCAGGATAAAGGTGAAAATCCTGACTAGGGCCTGAATTGTTTTCAATTTTCAATTGAGGGGTTATTTTAATGCAAATAGGTGAACCTGGTGAAAGGGAGAAAGAGAGTGAAGAGGGAGTGTGGGAAAGAGAGGCTTTGTAATGACTTCCATGTGAGGACAGCCTGGGACCCCTTTCTCCAACCTCATCTCCTTCCATCCTTTCTTTCACTTTATGGCTGGAACACATCATAATTCCCCAACTTGTACACTATTTCAAGCCTCTGGGGTCTTACTTGGACTGCTGTGTGTCCAAGTAGAGTTCTTTATCCCTCGTTTTGGTACCAATTCAAAACCCTCTGCCTTTCTCCTTTCCTTCTTCCAGGGAAAAAGAAGAGAGGAGAAGAGCCCTGATTGGTTTGGCTCAGTGGATAGAGTGTCAGCCTGCGGCCTGAAGGGTCCCAGGTTCGGTTCCAGAGAGAAAGAGAGAGAACCACTGGTTTAGGTCAAGGGAGAAAAAGCATATGCATGTGCAGAAGTACTAAAGAGTAATGCATATTTGAAGAAATGCAAGTGGGTAATTATTCTAGGAGCTTAAGTCTAAAAATAGTATACCATGGGTGTACATATTATCAAAACACACTGAATGGTACTTAAAAACTGTGCATTTCCCAATAAATATCAGTTTAAAAACATTGGCTGCCACTTTAAAACAGATACATCTGGAGGGTCAGGAAGAGGCCAAAGCACAATTAGCTTTGCATGATATGCTAAGAAGTACGCATTTTACCACATGGATTGGGGACTCCCACAGGATTTTAGGCCAGGGAGTCATATGACCCAAAATGTGTTCTAGGAAATCCGTCTGGTGGCAGTGTGAGGACAGACTAGAGTGACATAAACTCATGAGATAAATAGATCACATTGGAGACTGTTGCAATAGTAAACTACAAAATAATGAGGGCTGGACTAAGGCAATTGCAAATGAAATAATGAGTAAGAAATGAGCCTGAAGCTATTTGAAAATATAATTCACTGGCCTGCGAGGGGACGTGACCTAAGGCAAAGGAGGTAGTTATATTATACCAGATATGAGCAAGTTTGTCTACTAGGACAAGAGGTAAGGTCGAGAAGCTTATATTTGTTACCACTGCTGATCACCTGGATTTTTCGTATATGGTAATGTGATAAGTCATCTCTAGAGAGAGTGTGTGACCATGCAGGGAGATATCAAGGAAAACAGAGAGACGCCCTGGCCAGTTTGGCTCAGTGGATAGAGCGTTGGCCTGCGGACTGAAAGGTCCCAGGTTCAATTCCGGTGAAGGGCATGTACCTTGGTTGCAGGCACATCCCCAGTGGGGCGGGTGCAGGAGGCAGCTGATCGATGTTTCTCTCTCATCGATGTTTCTAGCTCTCTATCCCTCTCCCTTCCTCTCTGTAAAAAATCAATAAAATATACTTAAAAAAAAGAAAACAGAGAGGCTTTATAATGATAGCAATGGATAGAATACAACAGTGAACTGACCCCAGACATATAAAATGATGTCCATTTCTGATAGGAAATTTAGGAGTGAAGTAGTGATAGGTACAGAGAAAACTAAAGAGAGGGAAAGAGAAACAGAGAGAGAATTATTAACCTCAGGGAAAGAAATGTTAGAAAAGAGCCTGACCACCATGGCTCAGTGGTTGAGCGTCAGTCAGCCTATGAACCTGGATGTCGCTGTTCGATTCCAGGTCAGGGCACATGCCCAGGTTTCAGGCTCGATCCCCAGTGGAGGGGTGTGCAGGAGGCAACCAATCCATGTGTCTCTCTCACATCGGTTTTTGTCTCTGTCTCTCCCTCTCCCTTTCATGCTCTCTAAAAATCAATGGAAAAAGTAAATATTAAAAAAAAGAAAGAAATAGAAGTGTAGCATATAATCTGACACACTGTGAATAATAATCACATGGTTATAATATAAATACTAAATCTTGAGCTAAAGATGAAATAACATTAAATAACTACTTGAAGATAGGTTATAGATGGGGATAAGTGAATAGTAGAGATAACTAATCTTTTTCCTCTGTAATAATATCTAAAACTGGATAATCAAGAAAAATCTATACACATAATATCTGTAAATCTGAGGGCCAAGTCTAAACGAAACAGCTAAGAATTGCACAGTGTTGCTTCTAGGACATGCTGCTTCTAGGGCGTTGGTATTTTGGAGAATTTTTGTAACAAGCTTTACAGAACTATTTATATTTACAAAGTATATCCTTGTATCACTTTGATAGAAATATTGAATTTAAAATATTTTTAAAAGAAAAGAAGTGGTTTGGAAGCCATCTCAGGAAATGAGGAGATGCCACTTTTGTTTTGAGAGCCTGCAGCACATGGAATATGGCAGCTGAGGTGCTGGTGAACAGGAAGAAGGTGAGGTTTGGTCAGCATGAGAAGGTGGAAGGTGCCTGAGAATGGAGGGAAGTTTGTTCAAAGGAATTTTAAAATTACAAAGTGTGAAATGAGAGAAAAATTTGCAGTGGACACACACAATAGTATGTGTGTGTTATCAGAAAATAGCAGATTAATAAAAATTAAGAGACAAATGGGACTTCTAGGTAGATAAATGATTGATGGGGGATCAATGTCTTGATACAGTTCAGGAACTGTATTTAATGGTGACCTCAGAGTTATTTTTAAGTCCAAAAGCCTTCACAACAAAATCTTAAAGGTATTATGACCCTGGCGACTATCCTACCCCTGATTAAAAAGTGAATACGTAAAGAAAGATGAGGGGAAATTACTCTTTAAAAAATTAGCTGGCTTTCTTGCCTCCTTCGGAAGTGATGATGTTAACAGAACCCGTCAGTAGGCTGCTGAACGATTTAGAATCGTTCCTGAACCCTTCTTCTTCAATATGCACATATAGGTTGACAATTTAAGTAACAGAATTTGAGCCTTGAAGCCAGAATAATATTATATTCAAACATTTCTAGGATCACATTTTCGTAGCTGGAAAAAAACCCTCATAGCAAGCAAGGCAGAGCGCATGGCAGAAGGTCAAGGGGTGAAATGGAACTGCTTTGCCTCGGGCAGTCATGAATTTGCTCCGTGAAGCCAAGCAGAGCACTCTGGCTGAAACACACATTCATTTGTTGGTAGTATTTTTGTTTCTGTTTCTTCTTCTGACCTTCACATAATTCATTTAAAAAAGGAATACCTCAAAAGTAGGTCAGTTGCAATCCCCATAGAATGGAATACACATTTAAATGTTTCTCAGTGACTAGGAGACAGGAATAGTAGATTACTGAGGTTAAAAGAATTTATACCTCTCCTGATTGTTGGACTATAAGCTTCACTGTTTCTTTGATCTCACTTTATGTTGGTATTTAAGATTCCTAAGACCTTGAGAATAGAGATTCTCTCACCCCACCCCAAGATTTCTATCATTCCCTCTTGATGGTGTGTTTCAACTACTGTGCCTTTAGCTGCTGGAAACTCTATTATAGAGTAAAATAAAATCTAGCTTCTTCATTTTTTACTGATTTTCAGTTTGGAAACATAGAGAAATATTTTCAGCTGAATACATTCTTTCTCTCTCCTATCCTCTGTTCTGTGAATTCTAAAGAACTCCCAGTTCCCTAAGTCCCATCTTCACCTGTTCTACAAACCCTCCTAATTTTTTCAAAGTTTAACTATCTATTTTTAATTGCCTCTCAGATTAATAACAAAGGACCAGAAGCAATGGCTATGTCAAATTTTCCTCAACCATAGAAGATATGATGGTTCCTTGTTCCCTCTCATAATGTTTTATTTATTTATTTAGAGTTCTACTGAATTGGTTCTGAGCAGTGGGCATGACAATCACTTGGAGGGCTGGTTAACACCCAAATTGCTGAGCCCCATCCACAGGGTTCCTGATTCCTTAGGTCTGGGTTGGGGCCCGAGGTTTGGCATATCTGACAAGTTTCCAGGTAATGAGGATGCTGCAATTAGGGACCATACTTGGAGAGCCTCTGGTCTAATGCTTTACATCTCCATTTATTACAAGGAATAGTCCACGTGTCTGATGTACCTTCTCTGTGCAATCATATTTAATGCCCACTTTACACATGATGACATGGAAGCTAAGAAAGATTAAGGAATATACCCAAGGTTAGAGAAACAGGAGAGGCATAATCCAGATTCAAATTAAATTCAGAAATCATCCTATGTAAATACCTACTGTTTGACAGGCGCACAGTTAAACATCAAAGCATTTCTATTTGTGTTTTAAACAAACCACACACACAATATAGAAGATGAGAAAACATTACTTAACATTTGCTTCTCCACCCCTGTCATCCTAGCTCCACACTCCAAAATAGAGATAACTAGCATTACTTCCTCGGATTAATAAGAATTTACCAGCTTTAAAGTAATAACTAACAAATAATTGTTCAGAAACTTCTGGAAATGTGGAAATATTAATTTATTATATATATATTCTTTAAATCAGAAAGCTCTCTTTAGGGCAGTAAACTGCTTAAAAAAAAAGTGAAAGCAAACAAGACCTTATTATACAATTTCAGCTAAAGATAGTCTTCACTAGCCTGCAATTATGCTAACACAGACTTTAAGTCAAGGTTATCTGCAATGAATATAATTCACCTGTTGATAGTCAAGAATTAAACATTTTATGATTACTGTTTTATAGGCAAGCAAACAAGAAAAAGCAGACTTCCCCATGAGAGTACAATAGGTCAGGAGCAGGTTAAAAAAACAGTTCTCTGACTTCCCCTTACTTGGATTAGTGAGTTCAACATGGTGAGTGTATTGGAGTATTACGGGGAAAAAAACACCTAAAAGGCTGATACTCTGCCTATTTTCAAAGAAAAGGGGGAAAAATTTGTATTGGGTAAAAATTCATTTTTAAATTCTATTTTACTGTCAAGTTATACTGACTACATTTAATAAATATGGCTTTTTGGAAGTTTAATAGGGCAATGATGATACACAGAAAAAAATAACATCATTTTGAGGAGGGCTTTTCATATACATACTAAATTATTTTATGCATGAAAGTAAGAAGTCAAAATGACCTTAAGGTTTTAAGCTTGGCACCTGGGAGAGGTATACTGGGATTCATGTATGTCAGGAGGAATGAATGATTTGGAGAAAAAAATGTGTTTGATTTTAGATAAGTCTAATTGAATAATGCTGTGTGTATCTTACAGGCAGTGGGAATGGTGATAGAGTTTGGAAAGAGTTCATAGATAAAAGAAACACAGTGGAAAAAAGTTGAAATAAGAGAATAATGGAGATACCTGGAAGAGAAAGTGTAAGGAAAATAGAAGGCCTGCCCTTGGCCAGTGTGGTTCGGTGGGTTGAGCATCATCCTGTGCACCAAGAAGTCACTGGTTCAATTCCCGGTCAGTCACATGCCCAGCTTGTGGGTCTAGTCCTCCATTGGGGTGCATATAAGAGGCAACCCATCCATGTCTGTCTGTCTGTCTCTCTATCTCTATCTCTATCTCTATCTCTATCTCTATCTCTATTTCCCTTCCTATCTCTAAAAAAATCAACAAAACATATTAAGAAGAAAGAAAAGAGAAGGCCTAGGACAGATTCCATAGTTAAGAGGAGGAGAATGAGGACTTGGGAAGAACTGCTAGCGACAAAAAAGGAGGAAAACCCAGTAATACATAGGAGACAGGAGAGGAGATGGTTTCACAAACCGGAAATTATATATTTCTAGCTGCCACAAAATTGATCTGTGGTTATGTTTTGGGTCACTTAGCAAGAATTTGATGCTAATAAAGCGGGAAAATGTAATTTTGGAGGGCATAACTCCCCATTCCTGAAGTGTGGGTTGTACATAGTGACTTCCCCCCAAAAGTATAAAATAGAAAAGAGGGAAAGGTGGAGCGTAACTTTATAATGGTGGAGAATCTTGATCAACACCACCTCAGCCAGGTGATCACGGTCAACATCAACAGTCATGAATCATATAAATAGGAAGTACCCTTGATATGTTGTAATGAAAATGTAATTTACGGCCTTCCTCCATAAATCTACAACCCCAGTCTAATCGTGAGAAAAATCATCAGACAAACCCCAGCCGAGGGACATTCCATGAAATACCTGAATAGTAAGTAATTCTCAAAAACAGGCAAGGCCATCAAAAAGAAAGAAAACCTGAGAAACTGTCCCAGCAAAAAAGAGTTTAAAAAGACATAATGACTAAATGCAATGTAGTGTCCTAGATGGGATCCCAAGTCTTTTGGAAAGGACATTAGGTCAGAACTAAGGAAATCTGAATAAATTATGGACTTAGTTAATATTACCATATCAATATCAGTTCATCAATTATAAAAATGCACCATCCTCACTGAGATGTGAATAAGGAAAACCGTGGTGCAGGGGTGGGTACATGCGAATTCTCTGTGCTATCTGCTGAATTGTTCTGTAAGTCTAAGACTATTTTAAAAACACAGTCTATCAATTTAAAATTTTAACTTTTCTAAGTCGTCACTTATAATATCATTGAAAATGTAAAGTACATAGTAAAAATTTAACAAAGATACTTATAGACATTTAATCTACTGGAAGATGTTTTAAAAAACTAAAATATATCAAAATATACCATGAACAATGAATCCAGAGACTCAATATTGTAGGGATATCGATTCTTATCAAATTGGTCAATACTTTGATCAGTGTCCATTAACACCCCAAATATTATCTTTGTGAAATTTGAAAAGTTAAATCAAAAAAGTGTAAATTGAAGTACAAAGCATAGGTAAGATAGTCTTAAGGAAGATCTAAATCTGCAAATAATTACCCTATAAAATATCAGGAAGCATTATAAAGCTATAGTAATTAAGATAATCTGGTGTTGATTAAGGATAAACCACCTGAACAGTCCTCTCCTCCATTCCCCAACAGAAAGTCCACGCATATTTGGAAATTTTACATATAATAGAATTGGCAATATAGGTCAGTGGAGAGGATAGAGTTTTCAATAAATGGTTCTGAGACTACTATTTAATGTTATGAGATCACGACTACAACTTTTCCCTCATGTAATATTTAAAAAATTAGTTGTATAAGATTTAAAGGTAAAATATAATCTATAAACTTTCACTAGATAATATAGAAGATTATCTTTATGTTGTCAGTTAGGGAAGGCTATTTTAAATTATAAGACACAAAGTTACATACACAGAGAAAATGATTAATAAAGTCTTACAGTATCAAAAGTTACCATAAAGAAAGTAAAACACAAGCCCAAAACTGGGAAAATATGGGGTGGTATCCAAAATATATAAAGAAATCCTATAAGTCTATTAAAAACATACACAATCCAATAGAAAATGTGGCAAAATCATGTAAAGGCACATCATAGAAGAGGAATCATAAACAGCAAATAAATGCATGTAATTATGCTCAACCTCAAAATTAATCAGAGAAATGAAAATTAAAATCACCATGAAAATACATTTTCATACTCAAAGAAATGACAAATATAAAAATGTGAAAATGTCACATATTGGGTAAGATTTGAAGAAAATGGAACTTTTATAAAATGATATGATTGCCAATTGCTTTAAGCATTTTAAAAAACAAATTGCCTTCCTAGCTGGTTTGGCTCAGTGGATAGAGCATTGGCCTGTGGACTAAACGGGCTGGGTTCCATTCCAGTCAAGGGCACATACCTCGCTTGCAAGTTCCATCCTGGCCCAGGTCCTGGTTGGGGCACGTGCAGGAGGCAACCAATCGATGTGTTTCTCTCACATCAATATTTCTCTGTCTTTCCCTCTCTCTTCCACTCTCTCTAAAAGTCAATGGAAAAACATCCTCAGGTGAGGATTACAATAATAACAATAACAATAACAATAATAATAAATAAAAAACAAATTGCCCCTCACTAATAAAGCTGAACCTGTAAAACAGTAATTCAACATGCGAGTATTTACCCTAGAGAACTTCAGTACATGTGCACTTAGAGAAAAGTACTCCGAATAGGATTGAATATTTATGGAAACAAAACAAAATGGAGATTAGCAAAATAATCAGTCAATAAATGGTGGTATATTCATACTGTATTGATATAAGACAACAGTCAACATGAATATATTGTATCCTTAAACAACAATAAGGATGAATTTCTGCAACATAATGTCTAATAAACTTAAAAGGCAAATCATAAATGGTTTCATGCAATATAATTCCTATTTAGAACCAAGAAAATGAATGTTAAACACAAAATCTATTATTTAATTTACTCTGAGAAGACAGGAAAGGGAATGGAATGCAGGAGGATTACCAAGGAGATTTCAAAGGGAATGAACCATTTTCTTAAACCACGTGTTGGACAGGATGTGCATTTGAATCACCATTTCTAATACATTACTCATTTTTTACATATATTTTTAGTTTACTTCATATTTAAAAGATTGTTTTAAAACAATCAATGTCACACACAGCCCACACAGTTGGAACAAAGTCATTTCTACATAATAACTATAAATCACCACACAGTAAACTTAAATAGATTGGATTATTTCTTTATTTTTACCCATTTTTCTGACAACATAATAGGAACACAAAAATAAAAACCCCCACAAAGTTCCAGCCGTTTCAAATATCAGTCACTTGTTATATTTCTGACCCCTCAGGATGATAAGCAAGACCAGAGAACTGAAGTGGGTATGAGAGGAATGTAGAAAGAGGATGAGTTTTCTCAGGCATTTGGACAAGTTTTGCTGTTACATAGAGTATCACTTCCATCACTTGATCAACTGCAAGGCTCAGCAAATCTGATTATTCTTTTTACTAGCTAATCAAGATTAGACTTCCATTAATTAGAAAACTACCTTTGCTTCTAAAAGAAATTTAAACATGACAGAAATGATTGACACTAGAAATTCAAGATCATTAACAAGGGCCAGTACAGATGTGGCCTAAGCGCTTGTTTTCAAAATAGTATAGACTTGGAGCTAAAAGCTTGTTTGAGATGTTCTACTTCTACCCTCACTTGGCAGGGGTCACACTGAATCAGAATCTGCTGTTGAGGAAGAAAGCGGTTCTGTCAAAGGATCCCACTCCTCTGACTTGTATGATGACTGAGCTTTACCGTAAATCTTCGAAGCACACTGTGACGACTGGCCAAAGACAGGTTCCCCGCCTTTCATTAAGAGCAGAAACGTGTTTGGTGTATCTTAAAAGATAAAGGATTCTTTATGAAATTTTAATGTGCTTGATAGAACCAGAAAACAATGGAAGAGCAATTATTTCCCAGAGAAAAAGTTATTCAGTTCAGCAGGAGAGTAAGCAATTGCTATTATAAACACAGCATTCTTTAAGGCCCTATAATGCTATTCTACCAAAAGCACTTAGAGCTGAATTCTGAACCACATAAATGTTTCAGAGTGCTTGTTATCATCGTTGAGGTATAAGGTAAAAACTGAAGGATCATAACAGGCAGAAATTAATGAAGATCATTATAGATTTTAGCTTTTAATTTGATGCATGGCTCTTCAGAGACAAAAAAAATTTATAAGGTATTATATAGGCCCTTTGTCATGATTTATGATTCATGTAATGGCGGCTCTAGTTAAACCTATTGACTTGGTAAGCATTTGGCATCATTGTAGCTTTGCAGTAGCATAAAAAAGTGATTGCTCATGTCTTATGAATGTTGGATTATGTAACAAGTGAATATATTATTAGAACATAATGATGAATTTCAATGTCACTTGAAAATCCAGCTTATAAAACTATAAAGCTGAAAGTTGAAGAGAATATGTTGACTTTCTTGGAGGAATATGAAAAAGTAAATTATTCTTATAAAATCTATTATTGTTATTGACAGTATTAAGCCTTGTTCTTGCCACAAGTAATACATTTATTAGTATGGTTTAATTTATGACAGCATAGCTCAAGTAAATGTATAATTTACTCAGAATCTTATCCAACAACATCTAAGATAGAAGCAGAAAAGGTTTTCCTAGTAGAGACCTATCACATGAAATCATAATACATTTTCCACTCTTCTAAATAATTCCCAGAGTTCTTTAAATAGAAAATTCTTTATTTTTTTCTTCACAGAAATTAGTCTGAGGTGGGAGTTAAGAATCTTAGAATCTTGTCTCAGCTCTGCTACATTATTTGGGATAGTCACTTTGTCTCCATTGGCCTGTTTCAATCTTCTGATTTGTACACTGGAAAGAATGAATTTATTTTTTCAAAACTGGCTTCCATCAGCATCAGCAATATCTAAGGAATTTTTTTTAAACCCTGATCTTCAGGATTTAGTGGGTAAAGATAAGTCCTAGAGATCTGCATTCTTTTTAAAAATTTCCACAGGTAAAGCTGATCCATAAACAGGTTTATAAATAAGCCACAAAATTTCAAAGGTCCTTTTTTTTTTTTGATTCTGTGATTCAATAAAATATACTTGTTGGTGAAAGTTATAATTCAGAGAACACTCATTTTAGAATTATAAGAGACTTTGATTACAATTGAATTAACCTTAACATTAAATCTATGTTGAAAGAATGTTTTAAAAATCAAGGAATGTTCAGTTCTGATATAGGTCAAGATCATTATTACTATTATGTACTATAGATACACACATAGGCCATGCTTATGATATAAAAGTTTTAACCCACATGTGACCTAAAGAGATAAAACCATTTGTTACATAATCTTATAGGGTCAATCTCACTTTATAAAGACCCATTTTATTTTATTGTTACAAAATGTATTTTACGAACATTTCCTAAAACATAAGATTTTCAGTGATCTTCTAGGTTATAAATTGGCTTTCAGCCGAAACCGGTTTGGCTCAGTGGGTAGAGCGTCGGCCTGCGGACTGAAGGGTCCCAGGTTTGATTCCGGTCAAGGACATGTACCTGGGTTGTGGGCACATCCCCAGTAGGAGATGTGCAGGAGGCGGCTGATCGATGTTTCTCTCTCATCGATGTTTCTAACTCTCTCTCTCTCTCCCTTCCTCTCTGTAAAAAATCAATAAAATATATATTAAAAAAAAATTGGCTTTCATGTGAATGGCCCCCTTGTCCCTCCTGGTTCAGGGTTCAGGCTCTGGAAGAGGGGCCACACACAAATGAGAGAGACGAGACAAGAAATAATGATTTGGAAATTGGGGGGCCAGGTGAGAGCCCATCCCAAGAGGATGGACTCAGCTTGTGCTCAGGCCTTGCCATCCTTTTATTGAGTTTGGGATACACCTATAGCCCTTAGGCAATTTCCAGGAACAGACAGACTATCTTCTCAGTAAGGATTTACATGACTATCTGGTGGGGATGTTGCTTCAGCTACCATTGTCTGGACTAACCAGTGGGTGCATAGCCCTGACCTTTGCCAGGGCTTCAAGGGTCACCAGCCTTCCGGGCTCCTTGTCCACACCTCTCTGCTAGAGAAGACAATAGGTGGCTTCCCACACTTTCCCATGTCCCTACCCACCCCAAGCCATATGAATTTAGCTGAAAAACTTATCTTTATTTTTTTTCTAAATCAATACATGGCTTTTATTGCATATATGTAAATTACTGATTTCAGAGAGGCAGGGAGAGGAAGAGAGAGATAGAAACATCAATGAAGCGAATCATTGATCAGTTGCCTCCTGCACCCACCATCAGGGGCATATGTCTACCGGGAATTGAACTGTGACCTCCTGGTTCATAGGTCTACACTCAACCACTGAGCCACTGCAATGAGGCATGTTGCATCTTTAAAATATAACAAATAAGTCTGAGGAATACTCTGGTATCCTGCTGTTGCTATAGCTGGACAACTTATTCATCAGTCTGCTGAACTGTTTCTTTTTCAGAGACATAGATACCACCCCAAATTTTTATAATATTCTTGTTTAAACTGTTGTGGCTTGCTGAATCAAAGCAACTGAATTTGATTCAAGTTCAATGTCATTTCCTTCATGAATTAACTGATTTTTATGGGCTTGAGATACTGAACAAGCATTGCCTGACCTCATCCAATCCCTGCAGATTTATTTTTCATCCAAGAAATTTCTGATTTCAACAAGAGAACCATTCTCCCGATTAACAATGTTGATGAAGAAGTGAGCATACACAGACCTCATCTTATAAAGAAGCCCAGTGTAACACCCTTGATCATGTTCCGTATGTGACTGCAGATAGTGCAAACCATAGCTGGTTCCTATTTTTCCACCATTTGTAAACCCAGAGCCTCTTCTTTTTATTTCCAAGGAGTTGGAGTCCTACATTGATGTGCTTGAAGTCCCTCCTCAGGGTGCCTCTGGGGCACTTCACTATACTAGTAACTGTGTGTCCCTTCAGAGTGATGGCGACATTTTCAGGAATGTCTACAGTCTGATTGCTGAGGATGGTCTTCATTCTCGAGGTAGATGGGCAAAGCTTATCTTCATATTCTTAAACTTACTGACTTTCTGTATGGTGTTTTTTTTTGACATAAATATATAATATTGGAAATAGTTTGGGAGTAATTTGAGAATAATAAGCCCCCTCACTGAGGATATTAATGATAAGTAGGCCACTGAACCAACTAGTTTCTATTGAGACTAGTTGCATTATCAAGTAAAACTTTCTTATTCACAATGCTCAGAAATATCTGTTGAATTCTCCTAAAAGAAAAGCAATGTTGTATCATTCACATACATTTTATAGGAAAATTAAAATTTAATTTTCACATCATCCAGTGTCATGCCTGCCAACCCTGGCCCTGATAGGATTTTTAGATGTGGGTCATGCATCCATAGTAACTGGGAGTCCACATGAAAGTCCTGCCAGAGGCTGACATCTGCACAAAGACCAGTGGAAACATCTGAGCTACATTGTTCTTGGTTCCTTTATCCGCATGGTCGCAGAGCAGTGCAATAGCTGTGTTGGAAGCCAACTTCATATAAAATGTTGGCCTAAGAGATCCACCTTTAAAGCTTCCTAAAAGTAAAGAAGCAGCAAGATTTAATAAAGCCAATAAGTCTTTGCTTTTGTTAATTTTCCTTGCCAATTGTCTCATTTTTCTCCCTAAAGTTTTTATTATGTTTTATAACATTTAGTTCAAATTTTATTTATACTTAATCACTCTCTGAATATTGTATAAATGAGAGTGGGTATTGTCTGGGACTACAATTTACCTGAGAAGTGGCATCTCTAGGACCTAACATGTTGGTGGTGGCAGTGGTGACTGGGAAAGACCCTGAAAGTGTGTGTGTGTGTGTGTGTGTGTGGGGGGGGGGGGGTCGTGAAACTGAAGAAAAAATGTCATACCTGGATGCTTTTTCTGAAAATTCCAATGTGGGGCAAAATTTTGGGAATTCTGTGTTTTTCTTTGTTTTAACAAGAAACAATTATTTAGGCAACAGTTATTTTAAGACAGGAGAAAAACTACCAGAGAGTTATAACAGAAGAATTAAAAGTAAAAAAAAAAAAAAGAAAGAAAGAAAGAAAGGAAGAAAGAAAGAAAGAAAGAAAGAAAGAAAGAAAGAAAGAAAGAAAGAAAGAAAAGGAAACATAATTATATAGCTGACTTGAATTTTAGAAGGATCTCCCTAGGTGGGGGTAGGTGGGTGGGAAGAGATTAACCAAAAAATTTATATACATATATGCATGACCCTTGGACACAGACAGTGGTGTGGTGAAGGCCTGGGGCAATGGTCAGGTGCAGGTTAGAAGGAGTCAATAGAAGGAAAAAAAGGGGACATTTGTAATACTTTCACCAATAAATACAAATTTTTTTTAAAAAAATCACCCTAGAGGCAGTATGAAGAATGAATTAGAGAAGGGTGAGGATTAAAGGACAGAGATTTTGTGATTAAATTTACTATTGCCCTAAGTCAATGATGGTGAGAGTGGAAAGCATGGTTTGGAAGGATTTTTAAGGCAATATTAGCCATATACTTGAGGTATGAAAGAGGCTTTTCTAAGTTTCTAGCTTGGGAAAATGAGTAGATGATGGTTCAATTGACTAAAAGAAAAATATTGAAGAAGCTAGAGGAGGGGTTTTTATTGAGGTGCTCTGTTTTTGTTAAAGCAAAGTTTGAATTGCCTACAGCACATCCTTGTGGAAGCATTTAATGGTCAATTTCTTATGTAATCAATTAATTGATAAAAGCAAGAGAGAGAGAGAGACAGAGAGACAGAGAGAGAGAGAAAAGTGAGCAAGTGAGCTCTGGGGAAATCATGGGTGGGAGACAGGTTTGGGAGTCATCAGCATAGGTAAATGGAGTGGTCAATATTTTTAACCAAGCAAGAGATGGACTGTAAAAGTTCTGCTGGAGTTGACAACAGTAAATTGTTGACAGCGGTAATTGTAGGCCTTAGTGAAAAACATATCCACTGAATAATGAGGAGAAAAATTTTTAATTTCAGAGTGAAGAGTACATTAAAAGTGAAGAACTGAAGAGAACAAATAGAGGCCACTCTAAGGAAATTTGCTTGAAAAGAAAGGAAAGTTGCATCAAACTGGTTTGATTCGGGAATCTTGCAAATATGAATAGCCTGAAGGGAAAATCATAGCGGTTATGATTTTAAGACAGAGGGGAAAAAAGAATAAAATATGTGGCAATATCTACGATGAAAAAGGAAGGGAGGACATTCAAACTATGAAAAATACAGTAATTTGGACAGGAGGAGAGAGATCTCTTTCAGTGAGGAATAACTAAAAAAGACTAGAATAGGAACAGATTCCAGAAAATTTATTTAGAGATAGAGAGAGGGACAGAAAGTTTAAGTATTACAAAGATCATGATTCTTTTTAAATTAAATTCTAATTTGTATTATTCAAATAATATATATTTATAGTAAAAAAATGTAAAATACTAAATATTTTTTTAAAAAAACTAATACAGCACTCCTATGGACATAAATAAAGTCATCCCCTCCCCTTCTTTCCTCCTGCAAGTAGGCCCATGTTAGTACATTTTCATGCACTGGGATGATGACAAATGTTAATTATCCTTTAGGCTTCATCTCAGTCATTTCTTTCATCTTTTAATCCGGAGCTGTTTATTCTAACTCTTCAGTGTTTTTCAAAAAGTCATCATCTGCATCACTGATTTTTTTACATCTTCCAAGCTCCTCCCCGAAATATCATATTTCTTTCACTAGACTTAAGTCACAGGCAGGCAAGAGCCACATTCCACCTATTTTTAGGGCTCCACAACACAAATACAGAGCTTTAAACATTGTACATCAGGACAGTTGAGCAGAACATTCTGTGATGATGCTATTTCTCTACATTGTCTAATACAGCTTCTGGCTGCTGGGGCTAGCAAGCACTTGAAACGTGAAACTAAAGCACATTCTTAATTTTAATTAAAATTAACATTTGGATAGTGGCTACCATATTGAACAGCTCAGCTGTAGATAACTAATATAGTGTTTAAATAAATTATCATTTTTTCTTTTTAAATTTGTTTTCCAAGGCTCACAGTAGGTTAGAGGGAGAAAATTAAAAGAGAGATGAGCAAAGGAACTCAAAAAAGCCCTATTCTCAAATAGTATATGGTCCAATAATCCTAATCTCTCAACTGATATTCACAATAATGATCCTAAATCATCTAAGGAATGGATGAGTTCCAGGAACCTTGTATAAGCTCAATCAAACTTAATTTTCAGAACAACTCCAGGAGATATAATATTATCCCTAGATCTCAATTAAAAACAGATTTATAAACTTAAGCAATTTTCTAAAAAACAATACAAAATGCTAAAAGTAGAATTCTAACCCCAGTCATCTCAAAATCCTGTGATCTTGGCTCTCAACATGATAATTAATACCTAAATTGTATTCACCACATTCTGTACTCTAAGAAAATACACAAAAAATATTTTAGAAAATTTTCTCAATAAAAAGTTAAACCTTGAAGCAAATCATTGTAGTATGTAAAGGGATAAATCTTTAGCTAATTAAAGTTACTTGTTCTCCAAATGCCTCAGTGGTCTAATGATTCTGGATAGACAAGGTGATACCATACTTATTTTAGTAAGTCAGTACAGATGTAGTAAAGTATCAAAATCCTGAAAGTTCTTATATGGGATACATTAAATTCTTTTTTTTTTCATTTTGTTTTATTGCTTAAAGTATTACAAAGAGTATTACATATGTCTCCTTTTTTCCCCCCCTTGACATTAAATTCATTTTTAATATATTATTTCCTCAAATTTGCTACATCTTAATAGAAAAACCAAATCAATGCATTGCAGATATATTAAGAAATTCTTTTCTATTACCCCCAAAGAAGAAAATTATAAAACGTATTCTTACCTTTTGTTTGTTGTAAGTGTATGGTATATTTCTGTTGATCTTCACAGCAAACTTTTCCACAATTTTTAAAATTGTTTAGGTCACAAATAATGCATTAAATTGTATATATTTGTCTTATATTTTCAATGCATTCTTAATCTGTAATAAAGAATTAGAAACAATTTTCAATGTCTTCTAAGACCCAAAGAAATGTGATGTCCTTAAAATCTGGTGCTATGGGCAAAAGGATATACTTACTGCTTCCCGATGTCTATAAATAAGCAAGGGTTTCTTAAAAAGCCCATGAAATAAATCTTTTTTATTTGTTATCTAATTTTTTAAAAGTTACCTTTGTTAGGAATGGAACCTAATTATTTGATGATTTAAATGTTTTTCAAATATTTTATCATATTTTCATACAATAATTCTTATTTGCCTTCAATAGCCTTTCTCATTCTTTTTAGTTAATTTTCATATTCTCCTGAATTATAACTGTGTATTCTATTCTGGAGGAATACTCCCATTTCTCTCTAAAACGTGGCTGGTAAACAAAACCCTGTAAGAGAATACATATGAGGAAAGCTCAGACCTCTTTCATCTTGGCTTTTCTTGTAAAGTTATCCTTGGCTTTACTAAACTGTGGGTTGTCGTGCCTGTTATTGTCTCAGCTAAACATAGACTCTAATTTAGATAATCACAGGATGAAACCCAAAGTGACATACTGCTTCAAATAAAATACCGATACCCCTTCATATACACAATGATGACAGAGACAAACTGCATTTAGCAGTCAACCAGTCATCGCGGGATTGGACTCTGCTGTCTCACTTGTCAGTGTAAACACACCCAGAGAGAAGCAAATCAGTAGGAAAACAACAAAACCTTCTGCTTTTTGTGTTTCCTCAATCTAAAATACCTTATTAGGAAAAAAATTCTTTTACTAAATGCAAAATTTAATCAAGAATGTGTGACATAACCTAGCTGGTGTGGCTCAGTGGTTGAGTGTCGACCTGTGAACCAGGAGGTCACGGTTGGATTCTTGGTTGGGGCACATGCCGGGTTGTGCTTGATCCCCAAAAGCGGGGGTGCAGGAGGCAGCCAATTGGTGGTTCTCTCGCATCATTGATTTTTCTGTCTCTCCCTCTCCCTTCCTCTCTAAGATCAACTATATCTATATGTGTGACATATATTTTATCTAGAAGTATCCTGCTGTATAATTTAGCATTCTTTGTCCCAACTCAAAAGGATTGATTCAACTCACATTTATTGATTATTTTCTTTAGATAAAAGTTTTGTGTAAATGACTTGTTATAACGAAGCATGCTATATACTAGGCCCCATTCTTACTTTAATGACAAAGAACCAAAGAATCTAAACACCCATGGCTTGCAGCAATCTTTTGCAAATGGAAAAACCCCTAGATAATTGCCCACACTTCTGCGCTCTGCAATCTCCACATTAATTAGGAATAAATAAGGCATATAAAAATAGTTTACATAGGTTTTGTCATTGCCATTATATAGGCAACATTTTTATCATAAGTTTATACTAAAGGGCTAAAAAATTAAGGCGTGGGGAGTAATTCCAAATAAGTCACTGAACAATGAGGCAAAAACTGACCTTTACCTTTTTTACAAAGTAATTTTTCTGGCTCACTAGTTATTAAGCTGCTAGGTAATCTTACACTGAGTCATTAGTCAACCGTAGATGTTCATAAAAACCCTGGGAATACAGAAATGTAAATTTAAAGAAACTCAATTGATGGTGTTGAGCACAGCATTAGATGGTATGTGCTCTAAAATGTACGCTAACAGTGAATAGTGTAGGCGCCTTGCCTACAACCCCGTTGCCTGCTGATGCACTTATCTCCCCGCTGCTTTGAGAATTGACTGTTAGTGCATCACAGCTGCCAGTTCCTTGGAAAACTGCCCTCCAACCAAGATTGAGTGCCATAGGGTACAAACTGCTCCCCCTTTGCTTCCAGTATGGACAAACCGGTTCAATTTGTGCTCCTGAGAGTCCCCCTGCAGTTTCAGGAAAGGAACACTCCAGTTGAGATCCCATCCTTGCTCAGCCTTTTCCCTTTGTCCTTTTCTGTTTTTCTCACTCCTGTAGCCCAAAGATCACTTTGCAAATAAATCACGTTCACTAAATCCCCATCCCGAGTTCTGTTTCCAAGGAGCTTTCACCTAAGACACATAGGTGTCATGAAAACGTCCAACTGGCTGTTCAATAAAATTGAAGAGATGGTATGAAGGAAGAGTGGGAAAATAATTGTATTAGTGAGATTTTTAAATGAAGCTACAACATTGGGCATAACCTACAACTTCAATTTGCCATTTATTTTCTATGCATTTGAGAGTCGTTTATTTTTAAAATGGAGACTATAATCTCACAATCCAGTGTACAGTTGCAATGTTTTATTTATATATTGGAAGAGTTGGGGGGAGGGAAGGTTATTTCCTAACCCTGTCTTTAACTCTTGAGGTTTTTTTCATAAATAAATAAATATATAAGAAAAGAAAACAAAAAACAAACATGTTCTAAAACAAGTCTACAAATCTATTGAGTTTTTTTCTTCCTTTTTCTTTTCCTTTTTCCTTCCCAGCACTGAAGTCTAGAATGAATTCATATTTTTAAATGTAAATGAGTCTCAAAAATATTACTATTTTTGGAGGGCGGGGGCATTCCATGATGTTTGTATTTAGATTAAACATTCCAAAGGCAGGGAGTTTTGTATCTTGAGTGTCCTTCTCAGTGACTGGCACATTCAGCACATCTATATAATTAAAGCCCAGCAACCATTACGGCAGAATGACCAGACTGACTGGTCACTATGATATGCACTGACCACCAGGGGGCAGACACTCAATGCAGGAGCTGCCCTCTGGTGGTCAGTGCACTCCCACAGGGGGAGCACTGCTTAGCCAGAAGCTGGGCTCACAGCTGGTAAGCGCAGAGGCAGTGGCTGGAGCCTCTCCCACCTCCGCGGCAGCGCTAAGGAGCAGTGAGCTGAGCAGTTAGGAGCAGCAAGCAGGCAGGCAGTAAGGAGCGAGGGGTCCCAGACTATGAGAGGGCGCAGGCCAGGTTGAGAACCCCCCCTCCCCACCTAGTGCATAAATTTTGTGCACCAGGCTTCTAGTAGTAAATATGTGTCTCCTTCCACCAAGTCATAGGATTAATAGGATTAGAGAAAAGCCAGTTATGCACAAAATGCAAAAGAAGCAATTTATATTCAAACTGCTGCTGTCCTTTCCCACCAGAAGTTATTTATACCAATTATTTATTTAAATTGATATGAACGGCAGAGTAAACAAGCTACTAGAAACAGATAGAAACCTCACTGAAGATTTCATATGGCATCTCAGAACAATGAGAAAGTTTACTGCAGCCTTATGAACCACATTAAAATTGTGTTTTGTAGGTCAAGATAGTAAAATATCATTCCTTTCATATGATGCAAAGATGAAATACATGGAAGAAGTTGTTTTGCACACAAAGCACTAATAAAACAGAATGGATCCTGGACAAGAGTGGGTAAGCATGTACATCTCCCCAAGACCTTTTTTGTGCTAGTTCATGCTTTGAATAAGCAAAACCAACGTTGAACGGCCAGCAATAGATCAACCCAGCAACAAAAGCAAGCACTTAATGGATGTTCTCATTGCCTCTCTAGAGACTTTGGGGGTGAGCTAGAATGAGATTTCATTCCTTTCTTGTCCCAGGGAAAGTATTTTTATATAAAAAGAAAGTTCATCATAATTAAAATTTGCTTTTTATTATTTTTTAATTTTCGCTTTTATTTATTTTTTGTAAATCCTCACCCAAGGATATTTTTTCCATTGATTTTTAGAGAGAGTGGAAGGAGGAAAGGAGGGAGGGACAGAGGGAGAGAGAGAGAGCGCGTGCAACACATCAATTGCTTCCTGCACGCTCCCCAAGTGGGGCCAAGTATCGAACCTGTAATCCAGGCACATGCCCTTGACTGGGAATCAAACCTGAGACCCTTCGTGTGCAGGTCAACCAGTGCCCTAACTCTTGAGTCATACCAGCCAGGGCAAAATTTGATTATTTTTAAAATTATCTCCTTAGTCAATCTAAACTAACTTTAACATAATTAAAATATTATTGAGGAAATGGTTTTAATATTAAATGTTTAATAAAGCACATATTTAATCTGTCAGAATCCCTTTTCATGATTATTTTTTGCTTCCTATGCAGACAAGTCTAACATTTACCTTTGGCATATACCCTGCATACATGCTTTCCTAAGTCATGTGGCCCAAATGACGTATTTCAAGACATTTATAATAGTTTTGTTAAGTTTTAAAGTGCTCTTTTGAGTTAGAGTGACACAAGAAACAAATATTATCAGCAGTTGGTGAAATGTAATAGATTGCTTTAAAAAATTTCAAATATATTTTTGTAGTGACAGAACCTACATTTCAGGGTAAAGTGACATAAAATCAACTTGTATGTTCCATTGTCTTCCTCAGGGCAGGTAACAATGGTCTGAACTAGGAGATTAGAATGAAAAGGACAAGTTAAGATAGGGTTCTAATAGTTGGCTTCCAGAAAAAACCCAAGCAATTAAATTGAAGAATTTTTCTTAAATGGGCTCTTTCTTGCCATCACCAGGGTAGCTTTACAGTTTTCCAAATTCTAAAAGCCTACCAAGATTTACTCTATTTCAATTCAATTAACGTTTATTCTTTATCAAAGAAAAGAGAAACACAAAATACTGAGTAAATTTGCGTGCAATCTTATTGCTGCTCTGAAAGAAAAGTAAATATTTGTATCTCTAAAAATCATGTTACAGAATCCTGTAACTGAAAGAAGAGACTCTGAACTGCATCTTTTTTTTTTTTCTAATTGCATAAACAGCTTACTCTTGGATAGAAGTTTGCCTGAAATTTTTTTACCTTCCTGGACACCATGTTTACTTTGAATGATTCAAGAAATTTGCACAGTATAAGATAACATCTGTTACCAAGGAATGTGGAATGCATCTACTCCAATTGCTCTTCCAATAAGGGAACTGGGCACTTGTATAGGACAGCAGAAAAACACAAATTTTGAAAAACTGCATGACTTAATGATATCCTGCATAATAATAGTTGAATAGGCTAGTGAACAAATTGTTGACTTATAGTTATTCGTTGGAAAGCTAAGAGTTAGTGGCTTAGTTAAAAAGAATTTCTGAATATCAGGAATAAAGCAGGAAATGCTTATAAAAGTCCAAAACAGTTGATAATTTTATCTTATTAACTTTTTAAAATATATTTTTATTGATTTCAGAGAAGAAGGGAAAGAGAGAGAGAGAAAGATCAGTGATGAGAGAGAATCATTGATCAGCTGCCTCCTGCATGTCCCCTACTGGGGATCGAGCCTGCAACCCTGGGGTGTGCCTTGACTGGGAATCTAACCATGACTTCCTGATTTATAGGTCAATGTTCAACCACTAAGCCACATGGGCCAGGCGTATTAACATTTATTAATGCTAACACTATAATGTGTTTATTCTAGTGATCTAGCATAAAGGCAGTTTGGGTCTTTGTGCTTCTTCAAGTCCCACATAAAGCATTAATGAGAATTGAACTCAAATTGCAGTTACTTCATAAAATTTGTTCATCTTCTTTTTCCAGTATCCTTCTCTCTTTTTTGGCCACATGTTTAGTGCTTTTATGTCCTGTAGTTGCTCCCTAGACCTAGTCTGCAGTACCGGGGGTTCCATTCCTGTCTGTTACACCCCAAGAATTTCTGAATGTGTTCTTTACCCTCAAATATGGCTCTTAGAAAGTTCACTAGAAAAGCATGGCTGGAGCTAGAAGATATGAGGGCTTATGATGTAATAACAGTGAGAAAGGAGAGGAGAGAAGAGGTAAGATGAAAGATTATTGATAAATTAGACAGGTTCTAGTAAAGCATTTTACAGGGGGATATTAGACCTTCAATTTAAGAATATCATTTTGGCAGCTATGTGAAGAATGTAGCTGTGAAGAAGATAGAGGCAAGACTAAAGGAGTGAAAAGGGGATTTCATAGCAGTGATTCATGTGAGAAATGATAGACTCTAAAAAAATGATATTGACATGGTGATGAGTAAAACTAGAAAGGGCCAGATATTTGGGAATAGTTCATGTCACTAATTGAGAAATAATATTATATTTGTAGCTATGGACAAAGTTATCTGTATGAAAGAAAATTGAATGAGATTATTTCCTTCAACTAAAATAATTCCCAAAGAATTAGGAAACTGGTTTCTTAAACAACAACAACAAAATTAAAAAGACTTGCTTAACTTTGTTTATATGATCAAAATTTTAGTAGTTTTCTAATTAGTAAAGAAAATGTTTCCTTACAAGGAATTTAAGCTCGGGGTTGTTACTTTTGATATAGTCCAGTTTACTTATTGTCTCTTCAAATGGGTCAAATATGCTGTTAAACCTTTCACTGATCTGTTAAGTATCTCCCATTGTATTTCTTTTATCTCTTTAATTTCCATGTGGTTCTTTTTTAATATAATCAAATAAATACAGCAACTTCATTTTATCTTATTACATTTGGTCACTATGTCATAGCACTTTCACAGGTCTGATTTTTACTGATTTACTTTATGACTTTCATAGGTTCATTGGGAAGCCACTTAGTCTTCTGAAACTGAGGCAAGGTGGTGGTGTGGGGTGAGGGGGGACCAAGAGGTGTTTACCTCTCTCACAGGTGAAAACTATTGGGCAGTTGAAGGTTCTAATCAAAGAGGCTACAATTTTGACATTGAAAAGGGTAATAAAATAGTAAAAGTTTAAATGTAGACCACCTGCCACTAGATAAAACTGGGGGTCATTTGTAGGCAGAGATTAAAGGGGTTGAAAAGTTAACATTGGCAAGGACAACTAGAGAGTTCAAGTTCAAATTGCCCTATGAAGTTAAGTTCAGTGAGTAAGGAGCAGAATCAAGCTTTCCAAGGTATTGTCACAATTTTGGTCATTTAACACACTCTAAATGAGACACCAATATTTCTCTTCTTGATCACAGGAATTGCCTTTTAACTAACTGATGTCTTATCTTTCTACAGTTTATTGTCATAAAGCAGAAAAATCCTTTAGAACATAGATAAGATTATGTCACAAACTGGCTCAAAACCTTTCAATTATTTCTCATTATAATTATAATAAAATCTGAATTCTTCATCTTCGCCTACAAGGATCCTATATAATACTAGAGGCCTGGTGCATGAAAATTCGGCGGTGGGGGGGTCCCTCAGCCTGGCTTGCCCCCTCTCACAGTCCAGGAGCCCAGAGAGGATGTCCTACTGACAGCTTAGGCCGCACTCTGGCCTCCCTCTGCGGGAGGCAACCAGGTTGATCAGGGGAAGGCACTGCCCCCATCACCCTGCTGCTGCTGCCACTGCTGGCCACGGTGGCTGTGAGGCCTGAGCCCCGGGCCTCGCAGCCACCAAGGCTCAGGGCTGCCTGAGCCCATGGCTGTTGTGAGTCCACAGCTGCCATGAACCCACGGCTGCTGTGAGCCCTATGCCTTGCAGCCAGTGGGGCTCAAGGCTGCCTGAGCCCACAGCTTCCTGAGCCCAGGCCTCACAGCCACTGTGGCTTTGTCCAGATGAACATCTGCCCTAATTAGCATATTACCCTTTTATTAGTATAGATGGCCTTTGCCTATTTCCACCATTCTGCATCTCATCTCTTTTGATCTCCTCTAGCCACATTGGCCTTCTCTTTTTCTATGAGCATTTATGTGTATCTTAGAGCTTTGGTCTTACTGGTCTGTCAGCCTAGAAAGCTGTTTCTTTTGATGGAGATGTGGCTTGATCTCTTAAAAGCCACCTTCCCTGATCATCTCACTTAAAATTATTTCCATCCCTACCCCTGCTCCCACAGTCACTCTCTAAACTTTAACCTTATTTTTGTTTATAACACTCCCCTCCGCTAGAACTTGTGTTATAGCTCTTTATGTTTTCCATAGCTAAGATCTTTATGAGCAGGAAATTTATTGAATGTTGCTGTTTCCCAGGGGCATACATGATTCCATAGAAAATAAGAGCTCAATATATATTTGTTGAATTCGTAAATTAATGAGAAAATGAGAGATACATGAACTTGATCCAACTCAGGGAAGGAGAGCAGAGGACTGTAACCAGATAGTACCAACATCTGTATTCAGTAAGATCAGAGCACTAGAGGAAAACAAGGGTGGAAGTGAGCCCACATTCCAATTCCTAGATAGGTGGTGAAGCTGAAGCTATAGACATGTGTCCTTTATTAGTTATAGTTCAGAAGGACTAGGGGCAAACATGGATCTCCAGGCCATCAGGGTTAGGGCATATGGAAATACTAATAAATTCAGCTGTGAGAAAACGCTGATGACAGAAGCAGATGAGCAAGGAGAATACTAACAGCTGTGAAAGAAGCAATTCCGGCTGATATTCCCAGCATTATCACTTAGTATTTAGGACCTCAGTAATGACAAAGAAGCCCTACCCATGGTCCCCTCATTTCTGGAAAATAAGAACACACCCGAGGGAGAATAGACTGCTGTGTTCTGGAAATGGCCGAGTTATGCAGTGAATTGGGCCTGCATAGTGGATCCAATCAGTTGAAGAGAAGCATAGTCTCTTTATGCACATTAACAGGAAATAATTGAAAAATGTTGTTACTACTAAAAACATACACATAATTAATGTTTCAGCTTAAATTTATTTTCAGTTTAGGGTTTCTTTTTCCCAGTCTCAAAAGATGAGAATGATTACTTATTATATAAGGTATAATTTCTGTCTTTAAGAAATAATATGAGCTGCATGACTATGATTCATAGTTAGGAGACACATGCAAAGCCAGGTTTACAAAAAAAATGTTAGAAATCCATTTGCAAATCATATCTGATTCCAAGCTGCGTCACAGAACTAGTCAACTAAAGTGCATGCCCTTTAATGTGGGCAGTAAACTTGAACATTGTTTTTCCCCTTGTCAAAATCATGATTTTAAATCTGACTCTGTTTAAAATATTGATCACATAAAATGTATTTTACTCATTGCTCTGTATGTTATTCCTATAGAGCTAAGGATGTAAGAAATATGTGTCCCATGGTAACAAGAAAGTTTCCCACCATAAATAACAGAAAATTAAAACACAAATACAAACATCTTTTTTTTTTTTTTAAAGGAAGGACGGAAGAAAGGAGGGAGGAAGAGAAGCAAAGCAGATGTAAGTGTTATGGGCTAAATAAATACTATGGGCTCTGCCATCTTTCTTTTCTGTGAACATGTTTCAGAAGTGTAAAATTACTGGGAATTTCTCAGAGTTAGACACAGGTGCAGAAGAAAAGATGTGAGGAAATTCTAGTAAAGTAGAGCCAGGAAACACGTGGCCTCTCTGAAGATGAGGTGTGAATAGAAATCCAGTTTTACTTTCTCCAACGTCCCCAATATTTATGAAAATAAATCTTTTCAAAGATTAGTTTTTGGTTTTGTTTGTTTTACTTCTAGAATTTTGGTTGCTTTTCTGTATTTTATAAATTTTATTATTGTTGTTTATTTTATTTCTTTCTTTCATATTTCTATGCACTGTTGAATTTTCTTTAGCTTCATATATTGCATTCTTAGTTTTCTTTGTCATAGAATTCTTGTTTGTTTTGTTTATTGGAAAACATATTTATAACTACAAAGTTCCCTCAAAGTATTACTTTAGCTTTGTCTCACAATTTTGCAAGTAGTGGCTTAGCTATTATGAATAAGTTAAATTAAATAACTTTCTAACAACTCAGACTTTTAATTGGATAGTTTTACAGTATTTTCACTTACATTTTTGTCTATTTTTTCTATCACTTTCTGAGAAGTGTGTTGATTTCTTCAAACTTAATTATTGGTTTAGACATATCACTTGCAATTCTGTCAGTTGCTTTATATAATTTGTTGAGTGCATGTAAGTTCACATTGATTATTTCTTGGTTCATTTTTTTCTCTCTTTAACACTGTATAACACCTCTCTTTGAAAATTAATACAGAGTAGTAAATAAGACACACCCTTTAGAGCCAAACAGCCTGAGTTCAAATTGGGATTCTATGACCATCTTCTCAAATAGCATATATCATAGGGATAACTTGTCTTTTTTTGCCTATCGTGAATCTAACTTGATTTTTTATATATCAAGTTACTGTGGGATCTTGGCAATTTACTTAACTTTGGATTTCTGTTTTATTTGCAGCATAGGCTGTCAATGTTGCTTTCACAAAATTACTGCAAATATTAAATGAAGTATCATAGATACAAGGTTTATCATGGTAGTTATTAAGTACCACTATCTATACTTAATCTATTCACCTGAAACACCCTGATCTATTTGTGTGGCTTAAACCCATTTTCCAAACTCCTTTTGAAGAGAAATCCTCTCTCCCAGGATAATTGACTACTCTTTCCTTTGAAACTTTTACCCTGCACATGTTTTAGTAATAATTCTGTGGCTATATTTATGTCTTGCTACTCTTAAGTTACTGGAAGATCTATAAAGAAAATCCCATTTCTTTCTTATACATATTTTTATCTCTAAACATAGAAAAATACCTGTCAGATTATTTAGGGGCATACTTTTTAAATAATTAATGACTAAATGGTATGATTGACCTAGAATAGCATTACCCAAGAACTTTATGTAATAATGGATATGTTTTATCTCTGTGCTGCCCAATATGATAATTAGTAGACAATATTCAGCACTTAAAGTGTGGGTAGTAAAGAACTAAACTTTAATATTTTATTTTTTATTAATTTCTATTTAAATCATCACATGTGGCAAGAGGCTACTGTATTAATTCACATCTTCAACCTTTATGTTGTCAATTGTGTAGCTTAGTAAATGCTCTAATCTTCTCATCTCACTCAGAGTAAAAGCCAAAGTCCTCACAATAATCTACAAGGACCTACCTACACAGTAAGACTTTGCCACCCACAATTCCTCTCTGACTGCCTCTCCCTGCATCTTCCAAGCCATATCAGCCTACTGGCTGGAACACTCTCACCCCAGATATTTTGATGATTGCTCCCTTTCTCAAAAAGACTCCTCGCAGTTACTTCTATGTCATCCTCCCACAGTTTCTTCTGGTCTTTATTCAAGTGACAGCTTCCGAGTAAAGCCTTTTTTGGCCATCGTATCAAAAATGTCTACTACCTGCTCTCCCATACAATACCCCTTGTCCCTATCTTATATAATAAAAGGCTAATATGCAAATCAACCAAACAGCAGAATGACCGGTCGCTATGATGCGCACTGACCACCAGGGGCAGATGCTCAACGCAGAAGCTGCCCCCTGGTGGTCAGTGCACTTCCATAGGGGGAGCACCACTCAGCCAGAAGCTGGGCTCATGGCTGGTGAGCGCAGTGGCAGTGGTGGAAGCCTCTTCTGCCTCCACAGTAGCACTAAGAGTGTCTGGCTCCCCACAGGCCTAAGCCATCAGTTGGACATCCCCTGAGGGCTCCCAGACTGTGAGAGGGTGCAGACCACGCTGAGGGCCCCCTCAAATGCACGAATATCGTGTGCTGGGCCTCTAGTTTTTCTATAATACTTCTCTCTGTCTGATAGATATACTGTATTTATTATGCTCAAGAGATCAGGGATCATTTTTCTCTTTTACTCATTACTATATCCCAGCTGATAGCATAATGCTTAACATGATGTATTCAACTAATATTTGTTGACTAGGTACACTAACAAGATTATAAAGGATTTGAAAAATCAATCAAAGAATTGCACCTTAACATTGCTTGCTCCTTTAGTCTGCCCAAAATTTGCTGTCCAAATTCATAGAGTTGAACTTTTATGAATTTCAGAGTTGCAAACAACAAGAAATTCTACAAAATGACATGAACAAATTGAAACTACAGTGAAGTTAATTTATATCTCCCTAACCACTTATACTTAAAAACTTTGCTTCTACAAAAATTTTTCTATAGCCTTCTGGAAAACAGAAGACGGATTGAAATGAATTTGGTTTTGCAGCTAGCTTTCATAAGTGACGATTTGGGGTTTATGTTCCCTTGAATTTTAGAGTTACTGCTTGCATGCATTTAAGTGTGATATGATTGTATCACTGCAAATACATTCTGAGTTCCCTGGCATATTGTATTCACTTTCCATGATATAAAGTTTTTTTTTCTACAGCTGAGGTAGTACTTTTCACTTCCTCTCATCTCTTCTCCACCATTCCTCCTGAGACCTACTCCAAATTCAGGCTCATCAAGCATGCAAAAGACATTAAGAAGAGTAAAACACATTCACTTCCTCTGTATTCTTATCCAAATTTTAGGAAAAGCTAAAATATCCAGCTGGTTCAGGAGCTGTGTTATTCATAGTTTGAGCTGATTCAGGCTTCCCAAGTATGGCTTTGGTTGTTGCCCTGGAACACTAGCATCCATCTCGGCTCATTAAAAGAAAACACCTGAGTTAGAGGCTATATGGACCCCTTGAAATGTATGCATGGAAAAATAAATCACCCTCAAGCAGCTGGAACATTATCAAAATCTCATAGATATTCAACCATAGTACGTATAGAACATAATATGAAAAGGGATCTAGAGTGATTATGTAACACATCCTTTACCAATGATTTAAAAATATATTTTGCAAAGCAGTTCTTCTCAATTCCAAAATGGACCTACGGAAAAGTTAAGAGGCCCACACCAAGACACATCATAATTAAAATGCCAAGGGTTAAAGACAGAGAGAATCTAAATTCAGCAAGAGAAAAGCAGTTAGTAAGAAGAAAAAAAAAAGATAAAAAACATGAACAATAGGCATGTTCTCCCTCCAAGGAGCATGCCTGCACCATTCCTCCACAGGCAGGTATTCCCTAACCTCTGAGGGACCCCATGAGACTTGCAACCAGGATAGCAACGGGCAGGGGCAGCTTGTCCCAGGCTAATTCCCTGAACCTGTCTCCAAGGCCCCCTTTTCTCTGTGTAGCCCTTCCCTTTGGATATCCCCATCTCCCATCCCCTTTCCTTTAACTAAATTCAATTTTCTAAAACATATATGAACAATAAAATGGCAATAAAAACATTTCTATCAACAATTGAATCTAAAAATAAATGAACAAGGAATCTAATGAACACAATAAACTGATGAAGACAATAGAACCAAAGGCATGGAAACATGACTGACTGAGGAATCTCAGAGGGAAGTGGGGGAAGATGGGAAGAGATTAACCAAAGATCTTATATGCATATAGGCATTGCCCATGGACACAGACAATAGGGTGGTGAAGGCCTGGGATGGGGCAGGAACCGGGTGAAGGGGGGCAATGATGGAAAAAAGGGGGATGTCTGTAATACTTTCAACAATAAATATTTAAATAAGTAAGTAAATAAATATATTCATTATTGTAACTGAAAAAAGAGAAAAAAGAAACTAAATCCAAGGACATACCTCCTTGAAACAGAAGAAACAAGAACCGGCTTCCCCCTTTTGAGGTCATTGCATTATTATTGTTATTATTGCTATTGCTATTGTTATTATTAGGAAATCAGGGGGCGTAGTTATCAAAGACTTGAGTGGGCAGAATCTGTCTGAAACCTTCCCATCCTAAATGCAGTTCAGCATTATGGAAAAAGTGCATCTCAGGCAACAGGACACCAAGTTCCTACTGCTATGAACTGCTCTGGTTTAGGTAATTTGTTTACATTTCTAGCTCCCAGTTTTACACCCTTGAAAATGAAGGAATACAAATTTTCTAAACTTTTGAATGATGAATAGAGTGACCTAACATTATAAAATCTCAAAGACTCCAACAAGATATTAATTGAAGTATTAGAATTTGCAGATTAATAAAATACATGAAGAAAAAAGGGACTAGTCATGCTGTGATAGTATTTTTATTTTATTTATCATAACCACAGCAGCATACATTTGAGTTACATTTGTAGGTGTGCATTTAAGATATGCTATTCCAAAACATGCCACTTTGGCATAGTGATCATTTTGAGCAAATGCCGAGAGGCTTTCACTGAACTCCTCTTGTCTCCTCAAGACAGATCCTGCCAAAGGAATTCGGTTGTCATAAATCCTTTCCCAGGAGCCTCATCAACAAGGTGATTGACTCATCACAGGACAGATTACAAGTGGACGCCATACCCAGACAAACTTTGTCACAAATTATCAGACCTCCCATTATTGTTCTAAGGATCCACTCATCTTTCCTAAAAAGCATTTACTCTGCCCCAAGAGCCTATATCTCTCCTCACTCTCCCTATTGTAATGGTATTTAATCTTGAATTCTAAGCCACCCCAGGGAGTTAATCATTTTCTCCTGTGCATCGCCCATGTATATTTGAGGTGTACATGCTAAGAAACTTCTGTGGTTTTTTTTCTTGCTAATCTGTCTTTTACTAAAGGAGCCTAAGTGAAAACTTCAGGAAGGTAAAGGGAAAATTATTTTTTCTCCTCTACACACACACACACACACACACACACACACACACACACACACACACACCATGTATATATATATATTTCCAGAAACATGTAGTTTTTCTTTAGGTTACTCTTTAGCACCTACATGTCTAGGTACACCGTTTGGGCCGTCTTTTCAATATCTGTTCCCCCTTAGTACGTACTGTGGCCCTAAATTAGGAACAATTATGCTCAGCAAACCCTTAAAATCACTTCTGATCCCCTGGGCCTGTGAGTCACTGACAAGGAACAAACCTCACTGTGTTCTTTCTCCAGACTCTGCAAAGTGAGGGGGCATGTATTAATTTATATTTCTGCTGCATCAAATTACCACAAATGTAGTGGCTTAACCACAATAGTAACAACCACATTTATTTTTAGTTCTGGAGGCCAGAAGTCCAGCACAAGTCTTACTGGGCTAGAATCATGGTGTCTGCAGGACTAGGTTCCTTTCTGGAGGCTCGAGGGGAGAATCCATTTTTTTACCTTTTGCAGCTTCCAGAGACCCACATATTTTGGCTCATAACCCTCTTTCTTTATCTTCAAAATCAGCAACGTTGGGCTGAATCCTTCTCACAGGCCATCTCTCTGGTTCTCTCTACTTGCCCTTTCCCCACTCCCCTCCACTTTTAAGGGCTCTGTGATTACATTGGGCCCACCTAGATAATCCCGAACAACCTCATTTCAAGCTCAGCCATGCAGTCTAACACGCTCACAGGTTCTCCACAGTAGGACATGGACATCTTTGGGGGCCATTATTTTGCCTACCACAGGGAGTCAAAACTCATCTAGAGTCCTAACAGGAATGTAATGTCCAGTTTTGTTCCCAGTGTGTGAATCTTCTAAAGCCAGATTTGATTGCTTGTACTTTAAGACTAAGGCTGGTGGTTATGGTAAGGTGAAGCAAGGTGGGAAGGAGTTGGGGGAAGTGGAGACGTTAGAGTAGATGAGGTATCCAAAGAGGAAAAAAAAAAGTAAAGAAACTACTACAAGAGTGATAAAAGCAGAAAACACACACACAAAGATAGATATGGGAGATATATTGTTCACCTGGGGGAAGAAAAGAAAGAAAGAGAGGCAAGAGAACTTGCTATTGAAAAAGCTAAACCCAAACAGAAAGTAAATATGCCCTCTCTTTAAAGCAAAATCAATTAGTGACGCAGGACTGGATGTGTTACGGGGAGACGATAAGACCTCGGTTCTTGTCTTCTTGAGGAAAGATTTCAATCAAGAGACAAAGTGCAAAAAAGCAAACAAGAATTTATTGACCACAGTAAAAACATACTTAGGACAGTGAAACAAAGAATATTTCTCCACTAGTTGCAAGTCTCATGGGGTCCCTTAAAGGTTAGGGGATACGTGCCTGTGGTTAAAAATCAACTAATTTAGAGGAACTTAAAATGAAAATTATCAGTCTCCTGTTTGAATTCCTCTTTTCAAAAAACAAACAAACAAACAAAAAAGCCCACAAAAAAACAGTGTCTCTTTTTAGAAGCTGCCTTTTACATTTTTCTGGCTGCCTATAATGTGATTTTTTTCAATTATTTCTACATATTATCAGTTTCATGGTTTAATCTCTAAGAATGTATCTTATACTCTCCTTCCTCTTCCCAGTATAGTTCTAGCACAGCTCTAGTTCATCTATAATTTAAATTATATACATTATAAAAGTGTGAGGCTCAAATGATCCTACAGCTATGATGATGATGATGATGATGATGCAGTCATGAAAAATCATGTTTTGAAGATGAGTTCATAACATGGGTAAAGATTCACCACTTAAAAATTAAGTGAGAACTAAAACATACATTTATTAATATGGTAGGATTTTAAAAATATATAAATTGCATAAATAAAATTATATAATAAAATAAATAATAAAGTTAATAATATTTATCTCAGAAGGACAGGATTATATATAATTTTCATTTTGTTCTTTTTTATTTTTTAAAATCCTATATAATAAAAGCCCAGCAACCAAACGCCAAAAGGCGAATGACCAGAATGACAGGTAGATCAGTCACTATGATGTGCACTGACCACCAGGGGGCAGATGCTCAATGCAGGAGCTGCCCCCTGGTGGTCAGTGCACTCCCACAATGGGAGCACCGCTTGGCTGACTGGGATGAGCAGTGCTCCCACAGCAGGCCGATCCCCACAGGCCATGCCCTCCACCAGTGCACAAATCCCAAGCACCAGGCCTCTAGTCTCTATAATAAAGACATATTGCTTTTATAATAAAAATATTCAGAGGAAAAAATATCTCTTTGTTAAGTAAAAGGAATGAAAAACTAATAGTGGAATATTAAGCGAGTGGTACAGCTAATTTCAGGCCATGCTAATTTCAGTTATACGAACTTTGGGATGCTTATCCCATTCAACCTTTCCTTTCTCATTTATAATATGCAAACTGGTAGCAGTCCAGAGAGCCAAATTATTATAAAAATGCAAAACATCATCAGAACTTTCTAAAATGAAAATCCAACAGTTTTAATTAAGTGCATAATGCATATGGATGAGTGCATTGTCTTTTGTAAAGAAGACACAGCTGCTTGCTATGGGTGTGAAATCCCATGTAAAATTTTTTATCCTATGCTAATGATCTAAAGAGAAAAAGAAGTGGCAGGCAATAACATTTTACTTTAATATTAAATAGTCTTAATGCTGGTGGAGTTGTCACTAAAATTTAGCAGTATTAATTAAAACAGTTATATTTTCTTATGGCAGTGTATCATCTCTAAAAGTATACAAAATCACTTTTAATTAAAAACTCTTTGTACATTGCTGAACTTAAGAAATTCTGTCTTCTCACTATTCAAGTTTATGTAACCGGAGAACACAGTTGGGAATATTTTGTACCAAGTGGGACTGGCTGAGTTATGTTCTCTCCAGCCCCCAGGAAATTACAGCTGACCCCGCCACACCCTATTCTGCCCACAAGCACCTCCTCCATCTGGGCATTGACAACTGAAACAGAATTTCTCAGATCTGCTTCCATCGGCCTACATCCTTCCATTTAATTTCAGGCAGTCTGGCCAACTGCCCAGGTCAGTCTGGTACTTTTCCTGCTCACAGAAGGCAGGTGATGGTAAAGCTCTTGGCCTGTGTCTGCTTGAGGCTCTAAGTGTGGCCACAGAGCCTGCCTAGGAGTTGTCATCTACTTTTTGAAATGAGGATTCATGACTTGCTCCTTATTTTGCCTATCTGCTTATTCTCCCTGCTTTTCTGTCCCCAGAGAGAGAGGACAGGAACTGTCTGTCTCTCTTTGCTTCACTACCCTAACAGCTGCAGGTCACTGTGTAAGCTAGGGATAGGGGTACTCTCCTTCCCAGGACCTAGAGGCCCCTGCTCTCAGGGTTTCACTACCCCTCTCTCCTCACCCCTCTACTAAAGTCAGGTACAACATGGACAAATCTACTATTACAATATGAATTAGTGTATCTATTTCCTGGGTTCGAATCAGGTTATAGCTCCTCCTTTTGAGCTTTATGGCTTTGATCAAGAAACGTAACATTTCTGTGCCTCATTTTCTTACCTGTAAAACAAATGATATTACTGTCATGGTCATAGGAAGGATGAAATCAGATAATATATAACAAGAATTGTATGCACATGCACACACACACACATACACAAACATACACTTTTTTAAAAATCCTTATCCAATTCAGACAGGAAATGAGAAGACTTATTTAGTGGGAAAGTAAGCCTTAGGAAGAGAAAACTGCAACCTCCCTAACTCTGCCCAAGCCCCATTAGAACTTAGTGACAAGCAACTTATTACATAACTAGAGGCCCGATGCATGAAATTCATGCAAGAGTAGGCCTTCCTGAATTGAAGGTCAGATAAAGAGCTTCACAGATAAGAAAAAGCTAAAGGAGTTCATCACCACCAAACCAGTATTATATGAAATGCTGAAAGGTATCCTTTAAGAAGAGGAAGAAGAAAAAGGTAAAGGTAAAAATTATGAACAACAAATACATATCTATCAACAAGTGAATCTAAAAATCAAGTGAATAAATAATCTGATGAACAGAGTAAACTGGTGAATATAATAGAATCAGGGGCATAGAAAGGGAGTGGACTGACTATTCTTGGGGGGGAAAGAGATGTGGGGGGTGCGGGAAGAGACTGGACAAAAATTGTACACCTATGGATGAGGACAGTGGGTGGGGGGGGGCAGTAAGGGCAGAGGGTGGGGTGGGAACCGGGTGGAGGGGAGCTATGGGGGGAAAAAGGAACAACTGTAATAATCTGAACAATAAAGATTTAATTTTAAAAAAAAGAGTAGGCCTTCCTTCCCCCTGCTGCCGGCACTGGCTTCCCTCTGGCACCCAGGACCCGGGCTGGCTTCCCTTCAGCTGCCCGCAGGCACCCAGGACCCGGGCTAGCTTCCCTCTGGCCACCCGCAGGCACCTGGGACCTGGGCTTCCCTCTGGCCCCGGCTTCGTCTGGAAGGATGTCCAGAAGGACGTCTGGTCCAATTAGCATATTATCCTTTTATTAGTATAGATAACAGCAGCTCTACAAAGATGCATTTCCCAACTCATTCTGAGTCGAAAGGAACTTAAAATCAATGATGCTTAGACTGGCTTAGTGCTGGAAACACTTGGCTGCCCGATTAAATCAGCACCCAAGGAAAAGAGTCAGAGATTCTTATGGGCCACACTCATGTCTGAGGACACCCAGGACCACGAAGGTGCAGACACAATGTCAGGACTGATTAAGTACAGAACTGTGTTAAAAGCGCTCTGTTCATTTGGCAGAGAGTCTTTAGCTCTAGGACTTCAGGTCAGCCCACAGGCAAAGGTCTGGCTCAAACAAAGCTCATTTGGAAAATAATAGCTAGATTAAGTGTTTTCTATGGAGATTTAATGATTCATTAGACTTCACCCATTCCTGACTCAGTTCTGGGTAAGTGTACTAGCAGGGGGTGACACAGCTCCTGGGAATGGCTAGGCTCTTGGCTCTATTCCAATAGCAGTACTGTAATTTCATGCCTGCAAAAACCTTTCTCCAAATTACACCCACACGATAATCAGCTGCAGAGGCCTTGTGGGACTATTTATAAAGGGCACCCTTTAATTCACCCTTATAATTTAGCTGGCAGCATTTGCTGACAGTTTGAACAGCTATGAAGAGAAAGCCCTTCCATTAAGTGCACCGTCTCCTTTCTAAGTGTAGAGTACACCACATAGCCAGGAAATCAATACAGCCGCCATCAAATTCTGGGGTGAAATTATAACATTTCTCACTTTGGGGCAATTGTACACATTTTAGAAGTGCTGCAGAAAGAGAGGATTATGTTGGTTTGTACCTTCCCCAAAACAAAAGCATAGAGAAATTTGCAACCTTAAAGCTGTATGCAGAAATTCCCCTAATAACCCGTCCAATTTTTTAAATTATTTTTAATATATTTTTATTGATTTCAGAGAGGAAGCGAGAGGGAGACAGAGATAGAAACGTCAATGATAAGGGAGAATCATTGATGGGCTGCCTCCTGCATGTTCCCCACTGGGGATCAAGCCCAAAACCCGGCATGTGCCCTGACCAGAATTGAACCTTGACCTCCTGGTTCATAGGTCAACGCTCAACCAAGCCACACCAGCCAGGCAGTCCAATTTTTCATCAGAGGGGTACATAAGGTTCATCAAAGGGGTGTCTAGAGCAACTTTTATGTGCATGTCAGTGACCTGAATACCTTTTTTGTGTGTGTTTGTTTTCAAATGTTTTTATTGATTTTTTTAGAGATAGAGGAAGGGAGAAGGGGAGAGAGATAGAAACATCCATGAGAGAGTAACATCATTGATCAGCTGTCTCCTGCATACCCCTTACTGGGGATTGAGCCTGCAACCTGGGCATGCTCCCTGACCAGAAATTTAACCAGTGACCTCTTGGTTCATGGGTGATGCTCAACCACTGAGCAACACCAGCCAGGCTGAAGACCTTGTTTTAGCAAGATCTTCATTTTAATGAAGACTTGGGGTTATTAGGACTGGAATGAGCTTGAGATTATTCCTTTTAACAAGCTCTGAGGCCGGGCCAATGCAGAACACATTTTGAATAGTAACTGATTTGGTAGCAAGGATGGGAAGATCTGGGGAGAAATGTGGGTCTAAAGGACACATGTATGAAGACTGTCATTGAATCTTTTCAGTGGTTATGAAATCCTAATCTAATGAATTAGTAAAGCTGGTCCTTATCTTGTCAGTCTTTACTGTCTTCTCGTTATTTTTATAATTGCTATCACCACAAATAGAGAAATAACCATACATAGATTCTAAGAATAGACTCATGAATAAGCAGAGGGTTTAAGTTTCACACATGACATAACTGTGCACATTTTTGGAGCTCATGACTATAATAAGAACCAAAAGACTACTCCTCACTCAGATTTAAAATAAAGGAAATTGGTTGTTGGTCTCTGGGAAAGTCAATCTTTTATTCCCTAAGTTTTTTCATGAATGAAGTGACAATTAATGGATCTATAAGTTTCTTTCCATGTCTGAAATGTTATGATTCAATAAACCTATTTGTTTAAATTCATATGTGATATCTGTCACATTTGAAACTGAGTGATACTCATTATGCTTCATGAAAAATAGTTCATTTCACTATCATAAAAATTGGTACCAATAATGACAAATATATTTTAGTATTCTTACTGATGTTATTCAATCACAGTAACATCATGACGTAAAAAATCTCAAATATTTAAAGAGGAAAAATGCTTGGAATCAAAAACAAAGTAGTTTTATACTAATAGATCCTGGTTTATATTATATTATTTAAAATTTTTCATATGGAAGCTCTACTTTCAAAATATATTTCTTGTATATCAATGATATTACATAACTGAAATGATTGTTGACTTTTTTAAAAATTCAAGACCGTTTTCATGGAAGTTTCAATAACTGTCTCAGCAGAAGTAATTCAGCATATTTATGGTAAAACACCATTTTAGAGAGCATAACCCCTCAGAATTCAAAGCACTTGTGAAACAAATATCCTTCTCAGACTGCCTAAGTATAAAATTACTTCATAATAGTTTTACTTAATCTGTTAAGAAGCTGTCTAGCTTGGAGGTGCTATTTGAGAAATGGAAGATAAATTACTATAAAAAAAGTGTACATTAGTAAACTCAATTATTTAATGCTAATTCTTTAATTTATATATTTCTAAGGATTCTATCTTCACTATTGTAGCTAAGTTAACTACCTATTTTTTCCAAGGTGGCAAAAAAACATTAAGAAAAGGGTGGGTTAAATTGCACCTAGATATTAAGAGCTCTTTTGTATTTATACTGTTGTAGAGCATGTTAGTAATATTAAACATGACAATTAAGGATTATTGTATTTACTTGCACAAATTTTGCTTATTTTGATTTTTTAGTCATATTTTCACCTTAGTGAAAGAGAATATTTTATTATAATAATAGTAGAGGTGATTATAATAAAAAGCAATTATATGTCACTGTAATTCTATGAAATATCATTAATTTACAGAACAAAAAACAAATCTGCAAGTGGTTTAGTAACTTGCCCATGGTCATACAGCTGATAAACAACAAACCTGAGATACAAAATCTGATCTTCCCAACCTTAAAATTCATAGTTTTTCAATGTTTCATGTGCATCCCTCAGACTTCCTGCCCAAAAAGTTGTAAGTCTTCTTAGAGCATATAAGACAATGTAAAAGTTCCTACTTAGTCAAAATTAAGAGACAAAGAATGTTTAAATCTTAGGTCTATTAAGAGAGAGAAAATTACAAAATAAAAGCAAAAAAAAGTTTCTTACCTATTTTTTTTAGTTATTTATTTCTATTTTTAAAGCGAGGAAATATATACCCTAGAAGGAAAGAGAAAGAATGTGAAATTCAATAGATTATATAATTTAAAAAATGTTTTAAATCTTCATCCAAGGATATTTTTTTTCCATTAATTTTTAGAGTGGAAGGAAGGGAGAAGTGGGGAGAGAGAAACATCAACATGAGAGAGACACATCGATTGGTTGCCTCCTATACATGCACCTCGACCCGGCTGGGGATCAAGTCTGCAACCAAGGTACGTGCTCTTGACTGGAAATCAAATCCATGACCCTTTGGCCCACTGGCCCATGCTCTAAGCACTGAGCAAGACCAGGCAGGGCTAGATTTTATTTTTAAAAAATACCTGCCAGATATTTCCAAGATACTCACCTTCTGGGAGATTCAGTTCAGCTGTTTCTGGAAAGGACAGAGTGAAGCAAAGCTCCACACACCCATTGTTACATTCCCGTTCCTCCAATAGACTAGCAGTTAAAGAATGATTTATTTTTGATGACGAAAATGCCCATGCTGTGCACACACCACAACAAGGCTTCTCCCACCTCCATAGCAAGGAAATCTCCTGAGTCACCAAATATAGTGTTTCTGTGCCAACAATTTCATCATCGATATAAGTCAGGGATGTCTACCGCACTTTCCCTTTAATGTCCATTGAAAGCCTTAAGGTCCAGCTTTCCTCTTCCCTTTTGTCTAGAAATTCCAGATTGCTGTGTTCTCCTTCATAAATGAGCTTCATTGTATTTATTGGCACCTGGAGAGCTAGTGAGGCATGATCTTCACCACTCAAGCACTCATTACACTTGCTAGAGTTTTTGCAGAGGGTGTGGTATTTCTTTCATGGTATGAGCTTATTAGTGATTCTGTGCCTTTCTTATACTATACATATGCTACCTGTGATTTGTTCAACCAACCTATGATATCAACAAGCTAGCAATGTTGCATTGGCCACTTTATATTATGTTACTCTGTTTTCTCAATACTAAACCCATAGTTCCCTTCTACAGTATCTTAGTGTCACAATATCAAGTCATAACTCAAACTAATTAAATTAAAATTATACATGGATATAGACTTCAAAATTAATTTACATGATGCTTTCTTGAAGGCAGAAATAAAAATATACAGGTAAAACTGACTTAAAAAGAACAATAAATATACTGAGTTTGTACAACTCCATGACTTGTAGTTTTCTCACAAATTTGACATTTCATTTGGAACTTTCCACCAAAAGTGGTGACAATTAATCAATAGCAGTGTGCAAAAGCAGCTGCTTAGTTCATATTTTAATAATTTGCCTTGGAATATGATTGTTAGGAACTCAGAGGATTTCAGTAGAAAGCCCCTCCTCTCTGTGTTCTCCACATCAAAATACCTCTAGTCATCTGATACATGACTCCTCTTTGTAGTTTGATGGAGAAATCTTGTAAATTTCACATCACACGTTCACACACATAAACACAAGAGCTTTAATGATACACCTTTCCAAAAATTTGATTTAATACCCCAGGACAGTGAGAGCATCACCAGACAAACCCAACTAAGATGCATTGGTTTGGCTTTTATCTACCATGATATGTTTATGGGAAATCATTTGATACCATTAATAACCTGGTTATTATTAACAAGAAAGGAGTAAAGGAAAGACTAAATGCCATTTATACAGCTTTTCCAGAAAACTACAGTTTAAAACTCTCCAAGTCTATTCCCCACAAATCGATGGGGGGAAGGGACTGGACAAAGGCAGTTCAGACACATGCCCAGTAAGGTCTGCGTGATGGTGACAAGGAAAGATGCTTAAGTGTCAGTCACACCGGGGAACAAGTCAGTGGCCAGAATAGGTGTGGCCCCTGCAAGCGTGGAAAGCTTTAATATTTAAACTCCTGAACCAAGGGAGTTCTCTCTTTTTGTGTGCTTGCACTTTGGGCTTTCTTGCTGTCCTGGGACTTGTATCGCAGGGGGTGTGCTCCCTGCATTTGCCCATGTGGCTCACGGCCATGTGGGACCCACATAATGAATGAATGGCCTAAATCTAGCCTAATACTACATCAGACTCAACTCTGCTGTGGAAAGGAAACTCTGGACGCTGGCCCTGCTTTTGGCTCTGCTAAAGCCTCAACAGCACATTTTCCAGGACTGGTTTAAAGACAACGGGACTTTGCAAACCGAGGAATATAATTTCACACCCATAAAAACCACTCTCCTGTGCCAGTCATAGAAAATTCCTTTTCTAAAGATATTATAAGTTCCCCACTCCAACTAGCGATGGAGGAATCCCACCTACCCATTTCTCTGGCAACACAATGGCTGACCATGTATTTGGCAGCAGAAGTGACAAATGATATAACTAAAAGGACACAATATTGGGGAAAAGAGTTTAATATGTTTCCCCAAGGATAGCAAAAACCATACTCATTGGATTGAAATTAAATATAAATGGATATGTGAAAATATAGGTAACCTGGAGACTATTATCTCTGTTGAGGCTATGATGTATGTTTTATATGCATTATATATTTCTATACTAATTAGCCTAATTGATGTAAATAACATTTGTAATGAATGGAGTAGCCTCTTTGAGCCAACCACTTAATGAGAAGGGGTTATCCACATACCACCAGGAGAATGAACTGTATTATTGTTATTTTCTAATCAGAAAAATATTATTTTTTCTTTTGGGATGTTCAGGAAAATCTACTGATGGAGCTGAATTGCACTTAAAAATTATGACTACATATCTCTCTCTCTGATTCATTTCTCACTCTCATGATATATTTGGAAACTGTTCCTTTAGGATTTTAGGAACCCTGTCAACTACTCTGCTCTTAAACTTGCCATTTCTAAGATATTTCTTAGTGGAGTTTTGAAGTGTTGGGCTTTCTCACTACTGTGTTCCTTAAAGAGAGCTGAAACTGACATTTTGAAAGCAAAATGAAACACATTAGTTGTATTTTAAAATTTGACAAAATACATTTTTCTTCTACTCATATCATTAGTTGAGTTAGGTTTTAATTGCATAGCTATTCGTGCATGTGCAATAATTTTTTTGGAAGTGAAAACTCTCCATCATTTCAAGGTGATGTGGAAGAGTCAATCATAGCAATGGTAATTCAAACTTTGTCTTTTTAACCAAAAGAGTTTAAAAGCCAAGAGAGCAATTTAACTTCAATAGTCTAGAATGCTTTGCACACACACACTCATACATACACACACACATTTCGAATCTCCTGCTTTTCTTCACAGAAAATGCTCTAAAATATCATTATTAGTCGCTCATTACCATATACTTACTCCCCAGCAATGGTAATTCAAACTTTGTCTTTTTAGCCAAAAGAGTTTAAAAGCCAAGAGAGCAATTTAACTTCAATAGTCTAGAATGCTTTGCACACACACACTCATACATACACACACACATTTCTCTGGGACACAATGTGTCCTGAATCTACACAAGGAATCTATCTTTGATTTCTTCTTTCACATGAATCATAAGACATTTTTAAAAGATCTCACTGCTAAGACTACATCTTAGGTTAATTACATCAGGGTAGGTTCATGTATGAGTATTTTTTAAAGCTACTCAGGCAATTCAAACATATAGCCAAGGCTGATAACACTATAATTGGGTCTTAGCTAACTATTCTTCCTCAAGCCATATTTCTTCTCTACCTTGGCTGTAGATTAATATAAGGGCATAGTCAAGTGCTTTGTTGAAATCCAAGACCTCAATTATTTGGTCATTGCTTTATTAATCTTCTGAATTATTTAAAAGTAACACCTGGTAATCTTAAATTACATGAGATTTTTCTACATTCAGCAAAAGGTCCATATAAATTATCTTTCTTTTTATGAAAACCATATGGATATCTGCTAAATGCTATATATAGACATAATATAGCCCATCCTAGCCATTAAATGAGTTTGGAATGTTTTAAAGTCACGTTTCATATGTAAACTATATTATTTCATACCCATGTAAATGTATGCTAATATATTTTATACTCCTTATCATACCATCCAAATTCTGCAGAAAATAACAGTTAAAATGAAAGGTCCCAAATAATAGCCACATCACTTTTGAAATGACCTAGTTCACTTACAAACTCAGTACTTTGAAAACAGAGTTATTTCCCTTATTGATTTCTCTTGTTAGATAAAGATGAACATACCACAAAAGGAAAGCTTTTTTCCAAATACTCCTGCTCTTAGGGAGATGGCTATACAAAGAGTCAAGATCCCTAAGTGTTAGCCCAGGTTCAACATAGCCTGTGACCTTGGGCAATGTTTTGACTCTTTCAGGACTCAGTTCCTTAAAAACTTTACAAAACAAAGATAAGACTACAAGCTAGAATTCCTATCCATGGTGTAAAAAGTCAGTGAGATAGCTGTGTTTGCTTCCTACAGAAGACAGATAGACGCACAATCAAGGGGAAACTGAAGAGAATTTAATAAAGGGTCTATTTACAAAGGTGTGTACAGCAAAAAGAAACCAGCAAGGGATGGTAAAGCACCCAAGGACTAATTAAAAATAAGTTACTACCCCTAGCCTTAAGGGCACAGGGGAGGAATTTTTTCTAGAACCAGGGGAGAGCTCCACCTATGGAAGAGGGGCCTCAATTGTCGACATGGGTATAGAGAAACACAGCCATTATCAAACCATAACTTGGCATGGAGAAAGCAGGGACTAAACACCTTGGCCTCCCCTCCGAAAGCAGGGACTAAACACCTTGACCCCCCTCCCTCCTCTCCTCTGATCATCTGCTGGTAACTCCCACTAACCAAACCAAACCCCAATTTAGAGGGAGTCTCCACCCGAGTAATCCAGTTGGAGAATAGCAGGCACAAAGTGAAAGCTATTTAACCCGTGTTCAATAAATTATTTTTCAAAATATTAAATGGGACACATTATGACGTGAAGCTATCATTCTGTACACTGTAATAGTGGATTCATGTCATTACACATTTGTCAAACTCCATAGAATATACAACACAAACAGTGAACCCTCATGTAAACTATAGTCTTTTGTTAATAATAGTATAACAATATCAACTCATCAATTGTAGCAAATGCACCACATTAGTGTAAGATATTAAAAGTAGGAGAAACAAAGGGAGGTGGGGGAAAGGGGCACAGGGAAACTCTCTTTACTTTTTGGTCAAATTTTTGTTGTTGTTGTTAATGTAAGTCTGCTTAAAAATAAATAAATAAAGTCAATTAATTTTTTTAAAAGTGCCCTTTTCCTGACCAACCTCCATTGAAAATGCTGTCTTCCCCAATCTCACCAGGCTGTTCCACCCAGGAAAATGAGAGACAGTGATATAACTCCCCTATGACATTGAGTTACAAGAGATTAAGTCCTAAGATTGGAGATGCAGAAATACATCCGGGAAACCTCAAACTGCAAAGAGTTACTGGTACCTCCCTTTTCTAAATTTTCCATTTGTCCACTCCTTGTTTTGCTAATTAAAAAAGACAAATTTTCCTTTGCTTCTTCTCATGGAAAACTCTTAATAATGTTTTCTATATGATTATTGCAGTTGGCATGAGTAATTTTTACTTAAAAACAAGGCAACTTTGCTTTTATAATATTTTAAATATAAAAGTTATTTGCCTTAAAAGAGATTGGAGACATAATTTGGAAATATTCTTATGATGTAATACTAACCATAGACATCTTCTGATAATTATTTTTTCTTTTGACTGAAACATGTAATTTATTAATGTATTTATGTAATTTATAATTTTGAGCAATTTTTCTGATAATTTTCAGAATGGTAAAAGAGAAAATAAAATACCTTTTTGATTAAAAAAAACCATATACAGTGAAATACATTAAATTTAACATCAGATTTATTTTTAACTTTAGTTATTTCAACATGATTTACCATATTCTTATAGTAGGTGGTCTGAAATACATGTAACACACCAAATAATGAAATTCTCCAGATTATACAATGAAGATAAAAGCTTTGGTGTTTTTGTTGTTGTTGTTTTGATGTATGATCCACAGGACCATAGGCATTGGTGAAATCCTGTTAGTATTCACTTAATAAAAGAGAGTTTACATTTTAAGCACAAATATATCTCTTATTTATAATTAAATTAGAAAATAAATCAAATAGCAAACTATGTTTTAAAAAATTTTAGCCCAACTGGTGTGCCTCAGTGGTTGGGCGTCGACCTATGAACCAGGAGGTCACAGTAGGGAGTGTGCAGGAGGCAGCCGATCAATGATTCTCTCTTATCATTGATGTTTCTGTCTTTCCCTCTCACTTCCTCTCTGACATCAATAAGCATATATATATATTTTTTAAATATATTTTATTGATTTTTTTACAGAGAAGAATGGAGAGAGATAGAGAGTTAGAAACATCGATGAGAGAGAAACATCGATCAGCTGCCTCCTGCACATCTCCTACTGGGGATGTGCCCGCAACCCAGGTACATGCCCTTGACCGGAATCGAACCTGGGACCCTTCAGTCCGCAGGCCGACGCTCTATCCACTGAGCCAAACCGGTTTCGGCAATAAGCATATATTTTTAAAAATTTAAGAACACTATGCTCAATGTCTAAATGTAGATCCTCAATAAATGACAAGAGAATTCAGAGCTGATTCCTGATGCCACTAGCTCTAGGAACAAGTGTGGTTGTAAGGAATGTATAGCCAGCGTCTCTTTTCCAGAGCGTCGGTACATGCATTTTTTCCCTCCTTCTCCTACCCTCTTCACAAATAGTCCCTGCTTAAGCCCAAACACCCTGCATTCCCACCTCAGAAGAGGGCCCAAATAAATAGCATTCTCCAATTGGCCTGGCTTCGTCCTCAAGGGTCGCAGGCACTGGAGAGCACAGAATCCCCATTCTTCAAGGTGCTGTGGTCTAGCCATGGCCACTGAGCTGCTGGGGTGCCTCTATAGAGAGTCAGCATAAATGAGGGCAGTTCAGAGAGTTTATGACTTTGATGATAGGACTAAGTCATTAGTCACAGAGCAGCGTTTCAAATGTGTTTCCATGCTTCCTTTTTGTTCACTCATGCACATAAAGGCAAACATTGTAAGGATATAAATGCCTTTCTTTCTGGTCTTAGCTGCATTGTTTGTGTGTACATCCCAGCCTGGAGAAGACTAAGGAAGGAACAGCACGCAGAGATGCAGAGTGCTTTCTGGTTTTCAGCTGCAGCTGCTGTTTGCAACCCCTGCTGCCTTTCACAAGTGTTTTTCTCATCCATATCTGTGCAGTTACTTTTCTTAAAAAACCTTATTCCAAACACTGAGCTAGCTTTATCTAGCCCCTGACTTTTCAGAAATTCATAGATTACATTTTCTACAGGGTTTTAACACCAAAAAGCAGTAACTTAACTGTTAAAAAAAAATACGTGTCCTCTTTTTGAAATAATTAATAATTGTTAAAAGGATATTTCAAAGGCTCAATCCAGGATTCACCCTCTGGCCAAAGGGATGCTGTAATTACAGTGGAGCCTTCTAAGAATTACTCACCAAGTCCCTTATTCTCTAAGGAAGTACATTTCTTGGCCAGGGAGATATATTTTGTCAAATTAAGATGAACAACAACATCTTAGTAGGTAATGGGTTTAGCAACGACTTCACAATTTGTTCTTGGCACGATCACCAAGGATTCTGGGGCTCTGTAACACCCTGGAAAAACATTTAAGGGAAAGAATGCAGGATGCAGCCTGGAAACAGATTACAGCTCCCCAAGTGAAGACAGGAATGTTTCTGCCCTGTTGCCAATGTTTGTATTTGTTCCTGTAAATCTTGAGAAATAATGAACAACGGCTTCCAGTGGAAGTTTTGAAAATAAATCAATAACTTTATTTTCCCTGGGTAAGGGAAACAAAAAGGAAAGAGGAAAATTTAATTTATACATAAAAAATGTATACATAAGAAAATAAGGGAAAAATGCATACCTACAGTATAAATCACTCTTTGACATCTTTTTGTTTGTTTGTTTTTTCTTCTCTTTGATATCTTAACAACTAAATTCTAAGGGTAACCACCAACAACAAAATATATTACCTATAGTAATAGGGTAAAAGAAGAAGAAAAAATAATCTAGTTTATTTATTTAGTGCACACACACACCTCACATGCAGGTTATCCTCAAAAATCTTAGTGAGGTTTCATCTTTTAATAATTTCAAAAGTTATGAAAACAACATTATTTGAAGGCTTAATTCTTTTGACACTTGTTTCATATTATGAATGTTGAATAATACATTTTTAATTTTAACTTCTTTTTTCAGTCAGATGTGCCATCATCTATATATGTAAACAAAGTAAAGATGAAAATACACATTGCAAGAAGTCACGAGGCCATAGTTGGGTTCTATAACTTCCTTCTCCCAGTGTCCAGTTCTAGTTCCTTGTCTCTGAGCCAGCATTTCTGATCTGGTTGTTGTTCTTTACCTGGTTGGGGACCCAAACGTTATTTCTGAATTGTTATCAGTAGCAATAGCAGCAGCAGCAACAGTGGTAGCAGAAGGAATGCCCCAGAACATACAACAAGCCACCTCATTTCTCCTTGACAATCAGAATCAATTATCCAGACAGCGAACCCTTGCTTTGTCCTATACGTGGCATGAGGAGCCCAAAACGTTTCAGTGGACTTTTCAACTTCCAGTTGAATAGAACCACTTTTGTGAGGCCTAAACTCACTAATCCAGCAGAGCTCAAAGTTACAGGAATGGAAATTTTTTAGAGAACTGAGGTAACAGGAAAGGGGCTACTCCCCGACACTGAGGTTATCACAGAAACCGCATATGGATTAGTTACTGTTGCTATCAGTCGCTCTCAGAACATATACTACATCTTGACAGATAGCACTGCAAACTTGCAAGTTTTTATCTGTGTACTTGGGCTGTTTCGTCCTCCCAGCAGGTAATGGGCTGTTTCTTCAGTGGAACACTGCGCCATTCCATCAGGACAGTGGCTCCTGGAGGCTGTGGTACGTGGTAAAACCAGGGAGCCTCATGGATGAGTCACTGCTTTTGCTGTAAAATGAGCTTTTTTGGTGAAAAGCCATATGATGTGGGATACCAATATAACGATTGCGGTATTCAGTAAATACACAGGTGGTGATGCTGGCAGAAGCATTGTGGAGGAGGAAATAGCATTCATCGCCAAATTAAGTATATTTTCTAAAGGGAACAATCTTTCTCCTTCCAGGATGGCTGGGGTCCAATGTAATCATTCTGTCACTGAGTGGCTCACTAGTCCCACTAGGAAATGATGCTATATTGGGGGCTCCAATTTGGTCTGTGCTGTTGGTTGGTTAACCATATGGCAGTGGTATTTGCCATATGAGCTTCGGGGAGAAAAAACTCGTGTTGTTTAGACTTCATCCTTATTCTGCTGGTTTTGTGCACGAGTCCAATGACCAAGCGCTGACTAAGAAAACAGGCAAACTGATTTCCACAGAGTGGGGTGTATTCAAATATTGCGGAGGGCATTCTCTGGAATGCTTTCATGAGCGTTCACATATACTTTGCCTAGACTTCTGAACCATCAAGCCTCCTATCTTATTCCACTTAAGCCTGTAATTATCCAGGTCATTCATGAGTCTTGGTTCATGAACTGGTATTCATCTGAACCTCTGGCCATTGTCCCTTCCAAGTAAAGTTATTGTGTATTTCTTAAAGGTCTATCCCCTGAGGAGGCCTTTTTCCTCACCATCTTTCTATGACACCCCTAAATGGGGCTGTGATAAACTTGCAGTTCACTTCAAACTAGCAGCCGTCTGTATCATCCAGAACTAGCTCTAAACCAAACCTGATTTTTATTTTTTACTGCTTCAGACAACTGGTAACAAAAAACTGCTGCCCAGGATTCCATATGTGGAAAAGTGACCATGAAGCAGAAGTAGATGCGTTTGAAGCCTGAGTCACCTGCTCATGCAACTTTCTTCTGTTTTCATGACCTGTTTCAACATGATTTCATATGTATCACTTCTTCTCGATGATAGAGTGATGCTGGGCATGCTCATCTTTATGGCTGGGTTAACATCCAAATTGTGATGGGAAACTTGGGTAGCATGGTCATCTTATATCCTGTAGTGAGTCATTCTATCACTCTCAGGGCTGAAAAGCAAGCCAGGGACTATTTCTTAAAAGGAGAAAGTTAACTGTGAAGGGTAGTACTTCTTTAACAAAACAACACCCTAGTGATACATGCTATCACACATTTATCAGGTCTTGCCCAAAGTGTTAAAAAGCAAACCTGCCTTCCACAGACGTCTTGAGCACTGATTGAATGTGCTGGTTCCTAAATTCTAAATGGCAAAGCAGCGTGCACTTTGGTCTAAACCAATGACAATACTTCCTCTTCTTCAGGACTCCATTCATAACCAGCAGCTTCAGGTGTTACTTGTTAAGTGGATTTTAGGTTCCTAAAGTGTGGTATGTGTTGCTTCTAAAATCAAGAATCCCACCAAGAAGTGTGGCTCTTTCTTGTGGTAGTATAAGGAACAGTAACATTTTTTCATTCTGGATGGGACATCTTAACATACCCAATACATCTCATTGGACCTCTAGAAAATCTACCAAGGTCCCTGAATTTCTATGAGACTTTTCTTCATCCTCTGGTACACAGGAGTCTTAATAAGTCAATTGGCATGATGTCATCAGTACAGTGGGCAAATATAATATCTTGTGTGATGGTCCCCTATAGAATCTATTATGACAGAGAGCAAAAGAGTTGATACAGCTCTGAGGTAAGATGATGAAAATGTACTGCTAAATACTGTAGCTGTAAACTGGGTACTTAGGGCTGAGTTCATTTACATCTGGAGCAGCAGCTAAAATTAGAGTTGCCATGTGATTAATTTCATGACATTCAACTTATGTTCTACAAGATCCATATATTTTCTAAATGAGAATGTAATTTTTTTATAAAATAATTATCCTGCATCTTTCAAGTATTTGATGGTGCTAAAAATCTCTGCAATTCCACGATTTGATTTTCATTTACTGTTTTGGTAGAGAGGAGCACTTTCTCAGCTTCGGATTTTCCCATCCTGCTCTGATGCTCCCATTCTATAGGTCAGAAAGCCAATGCAGGAACTCTGCCAATAGCTGACTATGTCTATTCCAGCTATGCATACAGGAACTGGAAGAACAATCACAAGGTGTCAGAAGGACATTGGCCAACATTCTTTTTATTGTCTAATCACCACAAGACCAAACTCTGTGGCATTTTGAAACCTTACATATTAGTGTCAGTTCAGGACCAAAGTCCAATTTTTTTTTAGAAACTTGGGCCATTCCCATTATTCAGTAGATGGTTGCCCTGGCAAATGGCCTCAGTCATTTTATGGAAGACTGAAAGGAGTGTTAACAGTGCACACTTGTGGCAATTTTGTTGGATCTTCCTCAAGGGAAACTGCCTTCTCTTTATTCAAAGGTTCTGGATCTGTGAATTAGATCAAATTGGAGATTTGAGTGAGTTATGACTCTTCATCAAAGAGACTCAATTCAGGTCTCTGATCATGAAACTTAGAGCTTTTATTAGGCATTCAGATCAAGCATATATTATACAAATCAAGTAAAATTTAGTAGCCTGATGAACTATCAAGACCAAGACTCTCAGTCAAGCTACTGTGTCCCACCCTCTGCCCTTTATAGTAATTGCACTTCCTTGTCTCTGGGAGTTTAATGCTGCCCCTGGCTTCTGCCATTTTGAGACCCCTTCCCCTTCAAACCCAGGGAGTGCATTTCAGTGGCACTATTTTGCACAGACTTCCCCAGCCTGCAAAGAACAGCTACCACCAGGCCTTCCAAAGACACCGGTGTCATCTTCATCAGCATTGCTCAAAGCTTTGGTGAAAGAAGTATTCTCTACACTCTCCTCAGGGTACAGTAAGGACAAATTTGTGAAAGTTTCCCATGATTGTTGCTTTCCAACATTTTTATTTCCATAATCTTTTAGAGTCATTAGTCTACTCTACACTATACTAAGGAAGTCCTAATACCTCATACTTACTTAATTTAGGTCATTGATATGTTCAGATTTAAGTCAACAGACTGGCTATACTGTAGGAGTCACTCCTTTCTGCTTGCAGTAGCACACATACTGCAGAATGTCTGGTAAGACCACCAATTATATATATATTTGCATTTGTATTATTTTTGTTTTTTCCTGTTGTAAAACCCTTAGAAGTATTTTTATCAATGTTCCAACATTCCTTTCTGGTTTCTATGAATATAAATTTGGAAAATATTGCTTTTGTTTCAGCGGGTGTGCCATCTCCTCCTGGATTAGACTTTGTAATCATCCCCAACATTCTGTGCTCAGCCTCCAATTACAGATCTGGAAGCAATGGTCGGTGGTGGGGGTGGGTCTTGAACAGAATTGGCATTGCCTTACAAGGGGATCCTTCATTGAGGCAATTTAAAATCATCAGGCAAAGTGAGGCTAGTGTCTTCAGACAGGGGAAGATGGGCTACTTCTGATCGAAAGTAAGGATCAGAGGCAGTAGTTTAAATCTCTCAGATTCATTGAAATCCATTGAAAAGTGTCTATTCCAATTCTTAGACTTCTACTTTATTCTAATCAATACCCCAACTTTTACATGAGAGGCAAACATTGCTAAGAATTCCATTTTCCTTATAAATCTGTGACTCAAAATCAAATCTTATTTCTGGTTCTGCATTTATAGCTCTGATTCTATAAGTTACTAAAAAAATACATATTTTTTAAGAGCAATCACAGAAAGATTTTGCTTCACTGATTGTGCCATGAACTTGACATCAATAGACACTTTATTTCCTATTAGCCTATTTTACCCCTTTTGGACTACCAGTATTCTATTTTTTACTTATGATGAAGTCATATGCCTTCCAATGACCAATCCCAGATTCCCACCTATGAAAGTCTGTTTCCTGGATTCATGTTCTTATGTCATACATTGTATTAGACGGGGTTTGGTCAGAAAAACAGAAAACACACTAATTATGATAACCAGGAAGGGATTTAACAGAGGGAATCAGAACCTTACAAAACAATCTGAAAATCTGTATTGAAGGAGGTAGCCAAGATCTACTGGATTCAAGAAATCGTGAAGCGAGGCATTTCAAGAAACTGTTTCATATTTCCTCAGCTACCTTCAGCTTCAAAGTGGGCAAACCAATAGGAAAACAGTCAGAAAATGCTGGGAAAATCTCCATTTGTACTTTTATAATCCTATAAACCTATATACTACTGCTCATTTAATAATGGTGCTTTCTTCCCATCTTCTTGTTAAGAGACTTCTCCATGGGTCTTTCCCTTTCTGCACATAAAGGCACTGAATGACTTTCATGCAGGTTATCATTTCAATGATGTTTATGTAGCGAACAGCCTTGGAAGAAAAAGATAGTGTCTCCCTCCGGGGCAAAGTCCTGATAGGGTTACTGCTCATTTAAAAAGATTCAGGTGCCCTAAACTTAGAATTCCCCTTCTGTACCCACCCCACTGTGTGCAGGTATCACCCAACTCTCTTTTACAAATCTCTGTGGGATTTGTATCTTGCAGAACCAATGCAAATGCTGATTCTCTGTCTTCTGATGCCCTGAATAAAATAAAGTTCTTTATCTCTGACCCAGGAGTTGCACATCTTCTACCAGCTTTCATAAAACAGTGACAGATGAATCTGTTAACTTGCAAGTCAGGTAAAATTTCAGATTCTTCCAGTTCTTGACGCTAGATTTCATATCTGTTAGAATGACCTTTGTTTTCTGCAATAGAGAAAAAAAGCACAGAAACAAGCAAAGATAAATAAATGTTGGCTGTCCAATTTCTCATAAAAAAAATTATCCAACAGCTTTTTTTAAATACTAGTGGGAAAAGAAACCTTTAGATTTTGTTATTTTAGTTCATTTTTATGCCACATAAATTTCATCTTTTATCTTTATTAAATACTCAACTTGCACATTCTCATTCACAATTTCTTATTTATATATTTACTAGAGGCCCAGTGCACTAATTTGTGCACCTTGAAAGGAACTGTGGGCCATGAGGCTGGGTGGGCACAGGGGCGGGTCTCAGTCCATCCTCTGCGCCCCCTCTTGGCCCCTCCTGCCACAGCCCCCGGCCCCCTGTCTGCTGACAGCCCCGCTCCCGCCACCACCACTGCCACGCACTGATGGCGCCAGCCCTGCTCACACCTGCTGACAGCGCAGAGCAATTGGGGCCGGCACTGGCAGCGAGTGCAAACAGGGCTGGCGCCGGCAGCAGGTGCGAGAGGTGGCTGCTGACCCCTCAGGGGTAGGGGGAGGTAGAGAAGCCCTGAGGGGCAATCGGGGCTGGCAGCCACCACTCACACTTGCTGATGGCACCAAGTGATCGAGGCCAGTGCCGGCAGCGGGTGTGAGCAGCAACTCTGGCGCCAGCAGGGGGTGCAAGCAGGGCCAGCGCCGGCAGCAGGTGCGAGTGCCAGGTGGGACCGTGGCACGTGGGAGCAAAGAATTTTCAGTTACCACCAGAGGCTCACCCCAATGTAGCCAACGGCGCCCTGCCTTGATCTGGCGCCCCCGCTCACCTACTCCACCGTCCGGCCTCAGCCAATGCCCGTCATGTTCCACGCTCTGCCACCTGCTGCCGATGCCTGCCATGTTCTGTGTGCGCTCCCTGGTGGTCAGCACATGTCATAACGACCAGTTGTTCAGTTGTTCTGCCATTCTGTCTATTTGCATATTAGGGTTTTATATAGATAGATTGAACAACTGAATTCTTACTCTCCAGTAGGCTTTGAGTATAAATTTATGAGCAAAACAGTCATTGTCTATATTTCATTGGGATTTTTTTTTCTAACTCCTTAAGTTAAATGTTTTTACATATTTTAAAATCAACTGTGGCTTTAGTTACATTTTATATCTTTTATTTGAAGTATCCTTTCATAAATTTCTAAGGTGTTTTATAATTTAATTTTTTCTTCTGAGCAACAATTGAAAAGTAGTTTTTGTGATTCTCTCCTTTACTTTTTAAATAAGAAAGGTATTTGCATATAGTGTTTGTTATGATAAATGTAGAAGAACGGAGGGCAGGTTCTCTGAAATAACAGAGTGAAAGAGAATTGGTTCAAAGCATTGTACACATCAAAATACACAATGTTTTGAGAATGGATATTTTTAGTCCTCTTTTCTTGCCCTAGTTCTATAAGCTGTCTTGTTTCTTTTTCCCCAACATTCTTTGGAATTTAAGTTGGTACAGTTTCTAGTGGGCAATTTAGCAGCATAAACAACAAAAGGTTAGACGTTTTCATGTTATTTGATAATGAAATTCTACTTCTAATGCTATGTCATAAGGAACTAATTGTACATGTTTGTAAAGATATATTCAGGATAATAATCACTGTAAAATTATTTCACTAGTGAAAAATTAGCAACAACCCTAATGACCATTAATAAGTACTTGAGTAAAAACTGACAAACCCACATATTAAAATTCTATGTGGCATTGAGAATAAAAACTTAAATATATGTTAAAAAGGAATGGAATTGTATTCATGATAGAATACAATGACTTTTTAACAATAAAATGATAGTTATCTGAAAGCAGACTTTGTTCCAATTTCCAATTAACATATGCATATATCCTGTAGTTATGGATGCATAAGAAGTATGAAGGTTACAAAACAGTCACAGGGATGTAAGGTAAAGCATAGGGAATATAATCAACAATATTGCAATAACTATCTACAGTGACAGGTAGGCACTTGAATTATTGGAGGAATAACTTTGTAACCAGTATAAATGTCTACCCGCTGTGCTGTAAACATGAAACTAAGACAAAATAGTATTGAAGGCAAACTGTAATAAAAAAAATAAAAAAACAAGTATGAAGGTTTTATACCAAAATGATATTCTTTTTCTGAGTGTTTTGAGTATAGGTGATTTTTTCTTCTTTGGTTTATTTTCTATATTTTCCAAAGGTTATATATTATGTGCAATATAAGCAACATTAACAATAAAAGTTTCCTCTCTCTCTCTTTTTTTAAAAAAAATATATTTTATTGATTTTTTACAGAGAGGAAGGGAAGGAGATAGTTAGAAACATCGATGAGAGAGAAACATTGATCAGCTGCCTCCTGCACATCTCCTACTGGGGATGTGCCCGCAACCCAGGTACATGCCCTTGTCTGGAATCGAACCCGGGACCTTTCAGTCCGCAGGCCGATGCTCTATCCATTGAGCCAAACCTGTTTCGGCAGTTTCCTCTCTCTTTTGCCATATTTTTGATCTGTAAATTTCTAGTTGATAGCAATGGAGATATAAGTAGTTGAAAGAGATAGACACATATGCATTAGAAATGCTGATAAAAACCTGAAGAGGTCTCATCAAAAGAAGATTTTGTTTTTTAAGAAAAACTTCATCCAAGGAAACCCCAAATTCACAAGTAAGATATCCCGTGATGTGCCTCCTGCATTAAATAATCTGAAATCCCTTGGAAGTGCCAAAGCAACAATATTAATGAATGCTTTACTTTTAACTTAATTCGTGCAACATTTTATTATGGGAGGTTCATAGCATTTCTCAGAAACAAGCTTCAGGGAAGAGAGTTACACAATTTGGAAAACAGAATCCGAGTCTTCTCTGCTTTCATTTATATGAATTGATAAAAGAATAATCTGAGGAAGCCAAATGGGTACTGCTAATCTAGGATATATAGTGTAAAATGGTATGGATATTTCCCTTCCTGAAATGTAGATTCCCTGTTTTCAGATAATTTGGGAATTACTCTAAGTCTCCATTGTAAATGAGAGTGCCTAATTGGGGCTTTTACTTTTTCATTTTCATCTTCTTACAGCATCATTTCCTTGAATCCTAGTCTTGATTCCTGCTGGGTCAGATTCCACTGGCATCCATCCATATACCAGAGACATTATAAACTTTCACATGATTCCAACATTCTCTACATACTTTCTTAATTGGATCATTGACCTTCTCTGCATAGACTTTGGATACTGGCAAACCGTCATTTAAGTTATTTGTAATCAAGTGTCTCTCTGCCACCCATCCATAAACTAGCTTCTATGTTATAGTTAAATTAATCATAGAATTCTATCACCAAGGTCTCCCTCAATATCATTATCATCTCACCATGTTTTATTGGCTTAACGACTATTCTTGGTTGCCTCAAAAAAACAAACAAACAAACAAAAAACCCACCCTTAATTTCTTTATATACTAATTGTCCTTCACAGAGGGAATAGTTGAATAAATTTTAAAACATAATTTTAGAAATAAAAAGTTACAGGGTACATTTCATATTCAGCTGAAATCAATCAGTAAGCAAAATTATCAACTAAATACAAAATAGAATATCGAATAGTAACTATATTTCCTTTCATTCTGACAGGTTTTTTTTTTTTTCTGAAATAGAGCACGGTGTTTCCCACACTCTCTCCCATTCGACTTTTTAACAATAAAATGATTTATTCTAAAGAGTCCTGTGGAATCGCTCTCCTTAACCTTTCTACACAGATGGTTCCTCTTGTCAAAGAAAAACCAGACTCAGATAGTAGTTAAAGCTGTAAAAATAGATTTTACTCACGAACTGCTGCAATAGGAGATAAGAGACCTCATTATAGAACTGGGCTCAATTCTAAATTCTAAGGAAAAGTGGGAATTTATAGCCAAATTGTGTGTTGGGAAGGGTGCTCAGTGGATGGAAAATAACTAGAGGAAGCAAGATGGGTAGTGAGATAGTGGCTAACTTAACCTAATAGGATTCTTGCTGAAGCTAGGCCAAGTTGATCAGAAATTACATGGGGGATGATGGAGGATGAGGAATTTGGTCAAATTTCAATGGTGATTACGTATAAGGGTGCAGGATTCTGGCTAAAATAACTTACTAAGAGTCTTGACAAAATTGGGCTCTTGGAGGACATGCCCAATGACAGGGCCTAGTCAAGCTCAGAAGAACTCGACTAAAGTTCAGTGAATGAGAGAATCTTTGTCAGTCTCTCCTCTTATTCTTCTTTCCTTTGAACAATATTAGTCCATTTGGTTACTGTTTGTTCATTAAGAACCAACCAAAGCATGAGCATACTTTCTGGATGGTTCTAGTAGTCAGATCTTTAATGACGACAATTTCTTTGAAAATAAAAGCAAAGCAAAGAGTAATAGTTGGAAACCCAGTTTCTGAGTCCAGAGTGTAGCCAGCGGAGATTTCTAGATGCTGGGCTCAAGATGGCAGTGGCATACGAGCAGATTTCCTGGTTTACCGTTTGGATGTCACTGGCGATGGCATTGGGTGGTCCAGTGAACTTTCCAAGTTGCCCATATAGCAGCAGGCATGAAAGTCGTACATTTGTGATCTGTGTGATTTCTTTGAAGTTTTTATCAAGTCCTCCAGCTTTAGCTTCCAAGGCTTCAGGAAAAGAGAAGGAAAGGGCAGATTTTGGTCTCAGTGATGTCTAGTCATGATGGTGGGAGAATTAGAAACATTAGTTTGAAGAGTCATAGCCAGACATCAGAGAATGGTAGATTAATTGAGAACCCACAAATGTGCACTGTAATTTTCCCATTAAAACACAAATTTTCACCCCATTTTTATCCTTGTTGACAATATAAATCTACTCTCATCATATTTGTCCTGATTATTTATATAAGTGCAGCAAGAGAAGTGTCTGACTACATAGGCCCTTTTGAGTTTACTTTGCTGTAGCTTTTCATAAGGAATCTCAGGATAGACCTTTAAAAGCATTTCAAGGTTAGAAAGCCAAGAACTCTGACTTACCTAAGAACTCCCCAAAATGGCCAATAGCTATTCAGTGGGAAGCTCAGCAGGCAAATATGAGAACAAAAGCTTAATTTAGGAGGGCTTATGCCCTCTCTAATTTCTGGGAACTACAGTAAGAAATCCTGCAGGAGCAGTCTAGTCTCATGAACTTTCAAAATTGACCATGAAGAGTTTTCTTCCTAACAGGGCTCTAGGCTGAAAGAAAGTGGCTGGGATAGGAATAAAAAATTGATCAGTTTAGATGACAAAAGAGATGATGAAAGGAGATGGTCTAAAAGTTTGAGTAGAAACACTGAGCGTGTGTGGGGTTTTTTTGAACTCTACAACCTGACTGGGTAGATGAACCGCAAGTGTGAGTATCTTTAGTACTTTCTGTTTGACCTGGTCAGATCCCCCAGCATGTTCTCTTCCAGTCTCCTGCCTGATAGGTGGAGTCCTGGGAGTGCAGTGGGAAAAAAAGCCTGGGTGTAGTCCAGCCTACAACTTGCATATGGTCAATGTATCCCCCTTTATGTGTGATAAAAACATTATCATGTGTGCCAGTTGATCCCCATTGGAAATACCCCCAGGCTTACCTTTTCCAAAAAACAAATCCTTTGTCTTCAGTCCACTATTAGAGATCCAACTACTTTACAGTTTCCCCTCATTTTAGCTTCTCCCTCTTCACTCCTAGCTCCAGAGACACAAGGTAGCCTATTCCTAATTCTTTTAATGACTCTCTGATTTAAATCACCAAAGTTCTTCCATCTCAGATCTGCTCAGTAAGTTACCACAGGTCTATCTGTTTTCTGGCTTGCAAAATGCATTCCTGTTGGGTTTGTAAATGTCACGAATTGCAAGGAGTATAAATTTGTTCTTTTATCTCAATTATACTGCATATTCCTCTGAGCTCCTGTATTGGTCATGGAAGAGTGTACTTGTAGGAGTATAGTTCTGAGCTACCCAATTTGTATGCAGCACACCATGGACTGTCACAAAAGGGTGGTAGGTGTGCCATGAAGTACAGATCTTTTTAGTCCTTAGGGTGGTCCGGCAGGGCCTGGAATGATCCCCAGAAATCTAGGCCTTTCTTCCTGAGATCTACAGACAATGGCCAAAGCAGAGCAAGCCTGACAGTATGCCCAAAGTTCCCCCGAGCAGTGAACACATGAAACATCCAGAACTTACTGTTCTACAGTCAGGAAGGAAATTCTCTACCATACTACATGTGTGTCCCAGGTGCCCAAAGAGCATGGTACACAGACCACGGAATCAGGTAGGATCTAAAAATGTCCTCACAGACCTCTGGGGGTTCTGTTCATTTTGCAATCCAGGTGTGCTTTTAGAGGTGTCTGAAAGCTAGTGGCTGGGTCACAGCCCAAGCAACGTACATGTACTCTACAAATGAGAGATTCACTATTATTTTGAAATTCCTGATTTGAAAAAGTTTAAATGGATTTGCAATCTATTAACAATTACCACAAGAATTTGTAACATTAGATTATCAATGAAAGAAAGAATATATGTAAGATCCTTAAATACAATTTCAATAGGCCCAAGTTCTGAAATAGTGTTAACATGCGGTAAAGTAATTTTCATATATAATTTTTCATATAAAGTAATTTTTCGTATGTGTGAACAAAGAATTTCTTCGATGGTGACTATCAAGAATTGAACATAATCATCATTAAAAGGTCTTGACAAGGACCCCTTTCAAGCATAAAACCTAATTTTTAAAGTATTTTTTCCACAAACATAAGCTCAAGTTTCTCATAGGAAGTTTTCAATGGATATTATTTTCAGGTTTCACATACATGGGTGGCTGGCAGAGGAGGAGGCTGACCCACACTGCAGGTGCAGCTGAGGTCTCAGCTGACCCCACTTGGAGTTCTGGAGCTGTGACGATCTTTAGAATTGTCTCAAACGGATGGAAGGGCTGGACCTATATGCAATAGTCCCCCCTCATCCATGGAGTATATGTTTCAAGACTACCCAGGGATGTCTGAAACCATGGATAATACCAAACCCTATACTATGTTTTTTTCCGATACATACCTTTTCACTTGAAAGAAATACTTTTCGGTGTCTCTTTGCCATATCCTAATCACCATTATCACTACTCTTGCACTTGAGGTTACTTGAACACAAGCACCTTAGCACTGTGACCTTTGATCTGATAACCAAGGCGGCTACTAAATGACTAACAGGCAGGAGTGTCTGCAGTGCGGATACGCTGCACAAAGGGATGATTCACGTCCCAGGAAAGACGAAGTGAGACAGTTGGCACAAGATCTCACCACGCTACTCAGAACAGTGTGCAACTTAAAGCATGAATTATTTATTTCTGAAATTTTCCATTTCATGTTTTTGAGCTGCAGTTAACCATGGGTAACTGAAACTAAGCAAAGCAAAACCATAGATCCGGGGTGGTGTGGGGGACGACTGCATTTCCCGCCTCAGCCCTTCATTGGGCCTGCTGAGAGGGCATGGAACCTTGGCAGAAACACACTGTGACAAGTCAGAAGCTGCCTCTCCCACCTGCTGGGAGATAGGTGAGTCAGCCCTGCCGGGCCCAGTGCTGCAGGATGTGCCCCAGGGAGCGCTCAGAAGCTACCACAGAAACTCGCTGCCTTTCCTACTGAGCAACATTCATGTGATAATTTGCATGGGGCCTGCTTTTTCTGGAATACTCTCTACATCCTGGATTTGCACCAGTAGTGTGGGTGGTGCCATTATACATTTTTCATAGCACTAATTACTATTGAAACGTAGGGTTCGGAGTGCAGACTTTTCTTCCTGTGGGTTCTTGTCCTCATGAAGTTTGAAGAATAAACTCGTAGACAAAAAGGCTTCTTTAATACAAAACGTAGAAGTTTATTGGAAGCAGATACAAACTCCATCGGGGCAGGGGTGTCCCCAATGGGAAAAGCCTCTCTCTCTCTCTCTCTCTCTCTCTCTCTCTCTCTCTCTCTCAAATTAAAAAATCCTGCCTCGTGTCCCTTTGTCTCCAGTTTATGTATGCTGCAGTTCTTTGTTTGAACCGGACCCTTACTTATTGGTCCCTTTCCTTAATTTGGGACCCTCATATTTTCCTCATTGGTCATTCTGCTACATGGTATTAGTTTCAAAGCTCAAAGTCCACGGGTGCCCCCTAATTTCTCTCCCTCTTATCTTGCTGGTTGGACTCACTTCTGATTTATCTTATGGTTTTCTCCCAGTTGTGCTGGCATAGAAAGCCTTATCTTACAGCTTTCCCAGCTGCTCAGGTCAGGGCTACTTTTGGTCTAACTTTTGGTCACTTTAACTGCTCAGGCCAGAGATACCTCTGTCTGTCCTAGGTTTATGGCTGTTTTATTCCTCAGGCCAGAAATGTTTCCATCTGCCTGGACCCCCTCTTCCTGTGGCATTTCTCTATCCTCTGTATAAGGAAGATAAGCACCATGGTGTCTTCCAGTCTCCATCTATGCATTCCTCTCTCATGGACCCTCCTTATCTCTAAGACTCCCTAAACCTGCCTGTTTTGTCCCTAGAATTCCTTTCACTATCTAATCTTATAAATTAATTTATATGTTGCCACATCTTTGTTGCTATCATTATAATTTAAAATTTTGACAGGATGTTGACAGCTTCACTTATTATTGTCTCACCAGCATTAAAAACACTGACTGGCATATTGCAGGCACTCCATAAATATTCACTAAATGAGTGATAAAATAAATGAATGAATAAATGCACTCCTCTTTTTTCTTATTTTTCAACCCATTACATTCTACTTCTCAGTATCTGATTCTGCTATAAAATGTATTTGAATGGTAATGCCACAGAACTAATCCCCATAATTCCCTTGGACATCAAAGGGGCTCCCAGATTCTTAAAAGATCCCCTGATGTGTTGTCCTGTCCAAGAATTTACTGTTTACATTTAAAAAACATTATTTCCTTTAACTTATAATTACCTTAATTTTTAAAGTGATTTTTTGTATTATAATTCTTTTATCAGAATGAAATTGTCATTTCTACAGAAAACGAAGTTCCCCAGGCCCATACATTTTTCAACTGTGTAATCATTACCTTCTCTTGAGTATATTCAGCAATGAGCAATATAGACTCAATTATATTTTCCATCGCTTATCTCTTTCAGCATGTTGTCTTACTCTGATAATTCTCTACCTTTCTTGGTAGAGTTATAACTTTCCTTTCTGAGGGTTGATAACTTACCTGAAAATGCTACAGTACAATTTATATCTTCTGAATGAACTTTTTGCTATTATTCTGTTCAAAAATTACTTTAGCTATTTCTGCTGTATTGCTAAAGATAAATGGTTGCAGCAGTGTTTAATCCCCCCCCCACCCCCGCTCCGGGTTTTTAATCAGACTGTCAGAGTGAGCTACTTTCTTCGGTTTTAAATGTTTCAATTTTTAAAATGTTTTAATATTTTTCTCTCGTAATCATTTGATTGGTTTTTAACTTGGGACCTCTTTGTTTCTTTTACAGCCCATAATAATACTGAGCCACTGAAAATTTTAAGGAACTTGAGACACATTTTTTTTGACAATTCTTTAATAATATAGCTTTTAGATATTTCCAATACAGAAAACACATTACTTCAGAATGACTGAAGATATTTCTGTTGACAAATGGATTACTTTGTTTTCTGAATTTTTTTTTAAGTCTTAATGTTTTTGGTCATATGTCAAAAATTATCACTTATCTACAATTTTCATTTTGTCCCTTCCACACAGTTAATAATCTTTCATATATAATCCTTTTTTTGGTGATTAATCACTATGCTTTAATTATGTTCAACTTGTAACAATGAAATTGGGGGTCACCACAACATGAGGAACTGTATTAAAGGGTGGCAGCATTAGAAAGGCTGAGAACACTGGTCTAAGGTTTATTTCTACCTCAATAGCTGGCCCCTACCCAGCCTGGCCCTGGTCCGGGCTTGGGCAGGAGGCAAACAACTGAGGTGTTTCTCTCACATGGATTATTTCTGTCTTTCCCTCTCTCCCCCACTCTCTCTAAACATCAATGGGAAAATATCCTCGGGTGAGGATTTAAAAAACAAACAAAGGTGGGTAAGCTGGTCAGAAGGTCAAATCTCCAAAGTGGATAGAAGCTGCATGCACACAAGGGGTCCGGACTGAATGGTCCGGAGCATCTCCAGGAAGGCCTGTGGGGATGGTGCCTCCACATGCTGGAAGGTGTTCTGGACTCTGTGGAACCGGATGAAGTATTTCATCTCCAGACCGATGAACCCCAAGTGGTTCTCATGGAACAGGATGACGACTCCAGGGAAGTGCCTGGAGTAGGCGATGGGATGGATGGTAACACTGTAAACGCCATAGAAACACATCCTGCAGGTCCCGGGGTAGTTGTGGAGTCTTGAGCGCAGGCCCACAGGCAGAACAAAAGGAACAGGCTGCTCCTCCGAAGCTGCAGCCCCGGACTCCCCGACGCTGGGCTGGGCAGAGCTCTGCCAGCCATGGCCCTCGCTTTCCTCAGTCCCGTTTTCTTGCTGCTGCTCCCGGATCACCTGCTTGTCAATCTCCTGGACCACGCGGGAGAGCTCGTTGAAGTTTCAGAAGAACTCGCCATCTGGCAGCTGGATGCGGCGCATGAGGTGGATCTTTAACGTCTCGACGGACTCTCCCGTGATCTTCGTGACCCTGGCATACCTCCCATGGAAGCTGAGCATGGCAATCACAGGGACCAAGCGATGAAATATGCCGTGGAAGAGGCCTGGCCTGATGAGGTCGTCCGGGTGGCTCGGCGGAAGGTAGACGCGCGATAGGTCAAGCAGTAGTCATACCGCTGGCTGTCCTCCTGTAACATCACCAAGCGGCGGTGGGTCAGGCAGTCGGACAGCATTTTGTCTTCCTCCAACAGCACCAGCCCCCGTTCTCCCCTGAGCCGCGTTGGTGAATCCTTTCGGTGGTCTCTCTTGATCCACTGGATGCTGAACCTGTCCTTCTGAATCTGCATGTGGTGGCTGCGGGTAAAGCTGTAGACATCGTCCATGTACTCCACGGTGGGTGATTTCCTCCCCGTCAGGCGAATTCTAAAGGAGGGCTCAGATTGCATTGGGCCATGCACATGGGTGTTATTGGAAGGCCTGCACGTCCAACCAGTAATGCATAAGCCATCCAGCACGACATTCAGCAGTGTTCTATAGCTACGATGGCTACGATGTAGCTGCCACAAACCCAAAATATTTCTGTATGGGAACAGTTTCTCACAGACTTCTCGATAAGACATACTGATCATCTTCAGGTTCTGCAAGTTTTCACGAACGCCATACTCCTCCCGGCAGCGCCGTCTCCAGATGCTGTCGGTGTGTAGGATGTGGAGGAATTTGGTGCAGGCCTGGGCCAGGCTGGCCAGGTTGGTGCCGGGGAGCAAGGCGAAGATCTCCACCAGCATCTCCACAGACAGGTCCTGCAGCGAGCAGTGCGGGGGCGGGCGGCAGGGGGCTCGCCATTCCTCCACTCCCCACGCAGCACCGCGCTGGGGCGTCTGCCTCGAGGTGCTTTTCTGCCCGGGCCGGCTTGCCTTAGGCTGCTGCCTTCTCAGCTGGGCCCTGGCACTCCTGAGGACACCGATATCCCCGTGAAGAGCCCAAGCCGCAGAAGCAAGCACACTCCTCCATGCCTCCACATGTAACAGCCACCACAGCATGGGCCACCGCGCCTCAGCAGGGTTTTAAGCTGGCTGGGTCCGCCCTAAAGTCTAGCCACGCCCCCTCAGAGAGGAGCCAATTGTAGGACTTTAAACCCATATCATTAACAGTCACCTCCCTTTCTCAGTGCCCCTCCCTGTTCTCCCGCCCTAGCCCCAGGCAATCGCTAATCTGCTTTCTGTAGGGAGATGCCTCCAGGGATATGCCTGGGTGGGGGCATTTCACAGAAATGCAGTATAAAAACACACACAACCTTGGTACATCTACACAATGGAATACTAAGGAACTCTTGCCATTTGCAACACCATGGATGGAGCATGGATGGAGCTGGAGAGCATTATGCTAAGTAAAATTAGCCAGTCAGAGAAAGATAAATACCACATCATTCGTGGAATACAGAGAACAACATAGACTGATGAACAGGGACAGATCCAAAGACAGAGAAACAGCGATCAGACTATCAATCCCCAGAGGGAAAGTAGGGGAGGGTGGGGGTAAGGGGAAGAGATCAATCAAAGGACTTGTATGCATGCATATAAGCCAAACCAATGGACATGGACAACAGGGGGATGAGAACATGGGGGGGGGGGGGGGTAGATTGGGGGTTAATGGGTGGATGAGGACACATTTGTAATACCTTAACCAATATAGAAATTAAAGATTACAAAAATAAAATAAAATAAAAAACATTCATGAGAATGTTTAAAAATTGGACCCCTTGTACATTGCTGGTGGAAATGTAAAATAGTGGGGCCACGTTGGAAAACGAGAGTCACCCGATGGCCCAGAAGTTCCACTTCTAGGTACATACCCAAAAGAAATGGAAACATGTTCACACAAAAAAACTTGTACACAATGTTCACAGCGGCGTTATTCATAAAAGCCTCAAACCGGAAACAACCCAAATACTAATCAACTGATGAATGGGTAAACAAAAAACTATAATCCTTTTTGTTACTGTTATTTTCTGGGCCTTTGTTTCAAACAAATACAATCAGAGTGACTTTTCTACTGTTTTAAACAATTTAATTCAATCAAGGTTCCATTTACAAAAGGTACTACCCTTTATAGGACTCAGTGTTTTAATATTGATATTTCTATGAATATATTAATAAAGTACCAGCTAGGTTTGTCTCTGTCCTGATTCTATTTAGATATTCCCTTTATTTGTCTATAAGATTTTCTGCATGTTTTGTTCATGGCTATTTTTGTTTTAGTTTGCTTACTTCTTAATATTATGGAGAGCTTCATGCTTTTAAAATTGTCCATTAATTGCAATACATAATGATTATTAACAATTATTACTACTATGTTTCAAATATTGTTCCCAGTTTGTAAATCATTCCTTCATTTCCTTTCATCTTTTTTACACTCCTTACAAAATATTATAATATGATCTATTTTATGAGTGAGAAAACTAAAATAAGATTGGTTAAGCAATGTTCATCATCAAACCACCAGCACATAGGAAAATCTGGTTTTAAATCTTAGGTTATCTGTGATATTTCACACCTTCATATGTATGATATCCTTTAAAATATTGACTTCCTTCCTACATGAAAGTCCCAAATCCATAATTCTGTTGGGTTTGTAATTCCTATAACTGTCAAAATTTATGAATAAGAATATACAATGCAGTAATTGTTGTAGCTATGTCTTTCTTGTAACTTTGTCCTATGAAAATCTCCTCTGTGATGTGAGTGTGATTGGGGGTAGAAAGTGAGTTGGAAGGAATCTTTTGGGAGTGGACGATTTTTGAGAAATGCTCCTGTATTACTTCACCAGATTGCAAGCAAATTTTGCAAAGTAAAAAAAAAAATTTAAAAAATGCTTGCTCTTCAGGATAAGAGTGCTCCAGTTCAGTAACATAAATTAGCTTACCAGTTAACCACCTCATGTCTTCTCTGTATGACATGAATTATTTACTCTCACCACCCCTACTTTTAAAAATCCTGTATTTAATATTTACAATACATGTAATTTTCCAAAATTACATGTATTCAGAGTTAATTTATCAGTCTTTTTGAACTCCTGCCCAATATTAATTCATAGTCATCAAGGTGCCCTGTACAAATAAGATTCTGTAAACTGATTTCAATATATAGCATTTCTGGTAAAATAATTTCTTCCACGTTTGAGATAAATGTTACAAATAAGGCACAACAAATAAACTAAATGAAACAGAAAAGAAGCATTGGAAATTTTGATTGGGTGGGAGTGAGAACTTTACTAGGTTTATCTGGAAAAAGTAAACAAATGAGAAGTGTAAACCATGTTAAGGAGTTAATTATGCTATGAGATATTGAAATTTATTTTAAAGTTATAATATTTAACCCAATGCTGTGGTGACTTAAGAATCAAAATACAAATAACAGGGTAGCCCTAAAATCAATCTTAGAACCTCAATAGTTTGACTTAAAATACCACAATTCCATAGGAAAAGGATGTATTATTTTTAACATTGTGTTGGAAAAATTTATTATTTCGAAAAAAAATTCTCATTTGTCATTACATCCAAAATATACAGTATTGAAACTTGATGGAAAGTTTAAACATAACTGAAACTATAGAATACATATGAATATTTAAGATATGGAAGATGAGAAATTTCTAAAAGTAAAACCAATATATTACATATGAAGATTATGATTATGTATTTGCCTATTACATAAAATTTAAAATTTTCATATATCAAACAGTATTTTCTGTACTATTAATTTTGTCCTTTTGTATATAAATAATTAATGTAAATCTATAAGCAAAATGGCTATGTTTATGAATAAATATTTTACAGAAGTCATATAATTAACTAATTGGCATATAAAAATGTAACTATTATGAATCAGAGGAATGCAAATAAAAGAATACCAATGTGCCACAGTAGCTTAATTGGCAGCAAGGAAAGTATGGTATTGACAGTTACCACTCCAACCGCAGCTGGCATCACTAGGCGGCAGGTAAGATGACAAAAAAATTGAAGTAAAAGGTATTTCTCAAAGAACAGTAAATATAGGAGAACGTAAATATTTTGGTCCATATAATTTGTGTATCTATATATCCAATGGCAATTTCAAGATATTTGAGTCCCATTTATGACAGAGAGCCCAGCATTTAAAACACCAAATATCAGTGTAGTGTCAGTCTATTGGGGCTGCTATAACAGAGTACCATAGACAGGTGGCTTATAAACAATCACATTTTATTTCTCACAGGTCTGGAGGCTGGGGATATCGAGGTGCTGGTGAATTCCAAATCTGGTGAGGTCCTGCCTCCTGGTTCCAAATGGCAGGCTCTTCCCTGTGCCATCACGTGGTAGATGGGGGGACGGAGCTCTCTGGGGCTCTTCTTAAAATGGCACTAATCCCACCTATAAGGGCTCAACCTTCATGACCTAATCGCCTTGAAAGGTCCCACTTGTAAATACCATTACATTGGACATTAGGTTTCAACATATAAATTTTGGCAAACACAAACATTTAGTCTAAGGCAGGTGGTAACTATATACAGACATTCTGTATATTATACACATATATGTAATATATATATGTATATATTTAATAGGCTATGTAAAAGCAATGACTGCTCTTTTAAGATTTATTGATGCCTACAAGTTCTAATACTTCACAAATGCATGCAAAGTTTAAAAATTTATAGCTTTGTTCAGAACTCAGACATCCTGAATATCTTTATATATTATTTAAAAGGAAAAAGTCACACTTCAACTTATGCATGGTTTTTCTTTACAATTGTAATATAAACATGATCCCAGCTCATGGGTTTAATTTTTCTCTTAGCTTCTTTTCACATTTTAGTTGAGCCACAGAAATACAAAATGAATAGTATATATTTGTAATAGCTTATTGTTCCAGGTTGTATTTCTACCAGAATCTTTTGTTCCAAGTCACTGAATGCATTTCATAAAAATGAGTCATTTCAAAATGAGATTTCTTGGATTATAAGAATAATTTGCATGTATTTGGAAAAATAAAAAAGAGAGAGAAATATTTTTCAAAAAAAACAGATGAGTAAGTCAGCATAGCCAAAGGGCAGCAGCATCTGATGTGGTGACAGGCTTTGCATGCTTCATGTATTCATGCAGTTTCCATAGCAGCCACCACCTCACATGATACTTCAAAATCATTTGTAATTGCCAAGAACTCTTAAAGGGAAACACCCCCAACTCGGATATCATTTTAAAAGTCAACAAAATATTTCTGAATCTAGCTCCTTTACTCAAACCTAATCGTGAAACATATGGAAGCCACAACCTCCAAATCTCTATTTTCTTATCTATAAACGTTGGATAAAAAAATATACCATACCTGCCTCACAGGATCAGTAAATAATAGATATTGACATGCTTTGGAAAGTGAAATATGCCGTACAAATGCAGGGCGCAGCACAGTTAATTTACAGAATCATAGGCTATTATAACAGAAAGAAATGTTAGAGGTCACTTGGTCCCAGACTCTCACTTCATAAACAGTAAAAAAGCACTAAACTTGTCTAGAGGGTCACTTTGGTGAGTGACAAGGTCATCACTAGCACTCAGTTGGTCATTTGTCTCCAGGCCCAGTGGTCCTGGCCTTGACCACACTTCCGTCTCTGTGGTCAGCTGCTGCTCTATGAGATCTAACACTCCATTGCCCCCTGATCGTCCACACCAGTTACTCTGATGAAAAGCAATCACTCCAGTCTTCAGAGCAGAGTTTGCACAGATCTGGTCCTATAGAACGTCAAGGTTATCTTTTTCACAGCTGGGAGTCTTACTATTAATCCCACATTGAGTCCTAAGCATACTCTTCTAAGCTCTTTCAGCCGTTCCAGTGTTTGAGAACGATCTCTGATATAATGGGGAATTTTAATAGAAATCTAAAGAGTCTGAAAGTATCTAGGCATTATGTAAGTCAAAGAGGGTAGATAATATTCTCCTGGGAAGAGTTATTATCTGAGTACTCTTCACCAAAATGCTCTCTCATTAATAGTCAATTTTAATCATGTATGGTATATTTTACTTTGGGGAAAATTCATTTGCAAATCTTTTTATTTTGTACAGACCTAATTTAATCCTCAAATAAAGCTCTCTTTGAGGGAGGTTACGCCCAGTTTGTTGATGAAAAAAACGGATTTTCAGAGATATTAATTAACCTTTCTATTGTGACTAAAATATTGAAGCCAGAATTTGAACTTGGGTGTTTTTGTTGTTGTTTTGCTGGTTTTTCCATTACTCAGTGATGTCTACACAATCAGTGAGCTTTGGGTCAATCTTGCCCTCTGGCTCAGTGTCATGTGTCTGTGTGACCTAGAAAGGAAAAAGGCTGACACGGAGACCAAATTCTTACACAGGCCCCTGAGATTCCCTAACCCATTCAAACTTGGCTTCTCTGTCCATCTCTTCTGACTTGAGCTGCTAGCCTCAGTTGCTGTCTTCATCTTGCCTTCTCAGCTTGCCTCAGTCTCTCAAGTCTTGGCTGTAACACTGAGGACTGATTTTGACCATCTTAATGGGATCCTTCTGCCCCCGTAAACAGATCTCACCTAGCCTGTCCAGGCCTGATAAATAAAAACCACTAAATCCCTGCCACCAGCAGCTTACTGTTAAGCACTAGCTAATCATAGTTAACAAATTCACAAGAGGATCAGAGGTCCTACAGAGTTTCTCTCATCTTTTCTGTAGAGTCACCAGGACTCTGTGAGGGAGACACACTCCTCAGGTCTCTTTTTCTAGGGTTCTGTAGTTAGAAGATGACTAAAGCATGGGAAAAGTCCAGAATGTTTTGGAGCAAGCACTCCACTGACTTTGAAGGAACTAAATAGAGAGGCTAGTTAATGTACACACTCATAGGAATAATTTTTTAATATATTTTATTGATTTTTTTTTACACAGAGGAAGGGAGAGGGATAGAGTGTTAGAAACATCGATGAGAGAGAAACATCGATCAGCTGCCTCCTGCACACTCCCTACTGGGGATGTGCCCGCAACCAAGGTATATGCCCTTGACCGGAATCGAACCTGGGACGCTTGAGTCCGCAGGCTGACGCTCTATCCATTGAGCTAAACCGGCTAGGGCCATAGGTATAATTTAAAAGACCACTATTTGTTTATTTGCTTGCCTTCATTTTCTCCCTTACTATGTCAGCTCCAGAAAGGAGTCATTTTATTTGTCATTCACTATTATCTAGCACAGTGGCTAGCACTTAGATTTTCAAAAAGTGTGTTCTGAAAGAGTAAATAAATGATTATATCCTTTGCAAGAAAGTGTATGATTGGTAATTAAAAATGTATTTTCTTATTTGGAAATATAACTTCAGTTAATGGCATTCAGTTTACCTTATTTGTACGTTGTTATTATTTTTCTTATCCCTGCCTATTTGGAAGTAGTTGTAATTGTTGGTTAACTTAGGGGAGAGCACTTATAACAGATAAGGTATAAGTGAAATGATAACACTAGACTTCATGATTTATTGGCTTTTCTGTTGCCGACAATTAGCAAATGAAGCTATTTGCACAGTTATAGATCCAAGTTAGCAACAGCATTTGAAAACCATAAGCTCTTGGCTGTAATATGGTTTTAGAAAATAACTGTTGGCAAATACATATTTTTTAAATCAGTAAATGAGAGAAATTAATTCAATGTTTTTTATTCTTCAGGTAAGCTTATTGGACTTAAAAATTAATCTGGGTACCTTAAAGTTTGAAAGCTAAAAATGTTCAAATGAAGTTGAACAGTAGCACAGAATGTCTGAAGACATTCTCCCATCTTCTGATATAATTGCTGCTAAGTCAGGCTTCATAGGCCTCTTTTTTTCTGCAAGATCTTTGAATGAGAGGTGCTGCAGACTTTCTAGGTTATTAGTTTCAATGTCTAGCAACTGTCTAGAAGATGATAGATAGATAGATGATAGATAGATAGATAGATAGATAGATAGATAGATAGATAGATGATAGATAGATCTTCATTCCCATTGTAAAATAAGAGGAGTTTGCTTTGTTTAATACTTAAAAGGCAAGCAGTTGAGATGGTCACCATTCTATGCTACTATTCATATACTAGTGTTTTACACATGACAGAAGTCAACTAATAATTAATGATTTATCCTCACAAGTATTTTAATTCATTGCAGTTTAAGCAATTTCTAGTAATAGATAATGCCCTGGCATTTATAGACTATGCTACAAATATTGTCATCCCAAACTGTAACATATAATAGTGACCTTTTTTATTTTGTAAATCAGGCTTCATTGTATGTCTGTATCCAAAAACTACCACCACCCCTCTCAACATTCCCATACCCCATCCCTTCACCACTGCTACCAACCATTATTTGTCAGAAAGATCTTATACTTATATTCCTCTTATAAAAAGTACTTAAATTTTAGAAATGGAAGAATCTTCTAGAGATCATAAACCGGAACCCTATTTTTCACATTAAAAATCTGAATCCCAGAAAATGACAGGTCATCCAGCTGGCTGATGGCAAAATCTCTGACAGTTATCAATCTATCTTCTTTCTACTCTGTTTTTTAATTATATCAATAAGAAAATATACTTTTAAAATGTACTCTTATAGATACATTTTCCTTTTCTACAAAGAATACATCAGGAATACCATGTTGAACGGAGTTCACAGAAAGATTTTACCCTGCCTTGTTCTCTGCTATCTTGTTGCCCACGAGAACAATCACTGAGAGAAATCACATCAGTTCTGTCAATTCACAAGACAGGAATAGTTATTCAAATAAGCTTGGCATGTCTTGTAAAATCACTCAATCATTAATAAGTCCAAGAATGCTTTGGCAAAAAATACAGGATTTAAATCTGCAGCCATTCAGAGTACATTGCAAACCAATTGTGTGAAATTCAAATTCCTTGGACTTTAAATGGTTCTAATTAATGCCTGGACTTCATTCTTAACTCTATTAGACATGCTACATCTTTGGGCATGAACATATCCCATGGGGAGATACCCTTCAGTCTAACTCTATACTTCATGAATGCTCACAAATGTTGGTGACTAACTAAGCCATTGAAGGTGGGGAGTGGTGGTAAAGGGTATGAGCCTTGGTGACTAACTACCTGAACCCTGTCGCCTTCTTACTGACTTTATAACCTGGAAAAGTTACTTATTCTCTGATCCTCTGTTTCCTTGTCTTTAACATGAAGCTAATAATACCTCAGATGATTACTGCAAGCAGTAAATGAGCTATTTCAGACAAAGCGCTTAGAAATTACCTGATACAGAGGGAACACTCATGAATGTTAGCTATTATGATTAAGTCATTGAAAATTTCTTTTTCATAGATATAAAACTAATGGTAGATTGCGTTCATTTTCAGAAAAAAAAGAGTTCATTCATTTTCAGGAAAAAAATATTTTTTACAAGAATAGCCTAGGTCAGTGTTCTAACCACTGCCCAGTTGTGTAACCTTGGCCAAGGAAATTAATCTTCGTGTTTCTGTTCCCTCATGTTTGAAATAAGTATCATAATACTTGCTACTTTTGTGGCATGTTATGAGGTTTAGATAAATCACTATGTATAAAGTGCTAAATCTCTAACTGGCCTGTAATTAGTACATTGTAAACGTTTGTTATTATCCTGGATCTTCTGCATAAAAAAGGATATAATTACAACTACTCCAATCCATAGACTTCCTTGAATATGAAATAGAAATGTTTGCCAGTCATTTTCATTATTCTTTGAATAAAAATATTTTATATTCTTATAGTACCCAATAGTTATTATTCTTTTTGACAAGAAATGGTGTGGGATGAGAATGCCAATAAATCACACTTTTTCCCCCACAAAGTCTACTGTTGAATTACTGGTGTAGCCTTCCTAGGATTGTGTTAGATTAGTTGAACAACACACCACCCCCTACCACCACCCAATTACCATCCGGGTTCTCTGTGGATTTGTCAATTTGTAAGTAGAAGAGATTTAATTAAATCACAGAAAGTACAAATGCACAAGCAACAGTACTGCTAGGTGGAATGTATCAGGCATCTCGGTTATGCAATCCCTACCATAAAGGTTGCAATACTCTAGGCCACTAAAAGGAACAGAGAGCTGTTGCTGTGATGTGGAGTAGAATGAGAATGAAGAAAGAAACACAGACATCTACTTTCACCCTCCCCTTAACTTTTTCTGCCAGCATACCTTGATTTTTGTTTTTTAGGCTGTTGCAGATATAATCATATGTGTGTACAAAGAAAAATAATTATACCGCTATCTTAAAGAAAAGTTTTAAAGAAAAAATATAGTCCCAATACACAAGACATTTATCTCTTTTTGTCCTCTTATTTGCTTATGTATACATTGTCATAGTGTTAATATGCATATTAACATTTATTTCATGGCTTTTACAATGACATAATATGAAATATCATATTTTCACATAAATATAGATTGACAGATACCAGGAATGTTGTCCCCTGCCTTTGTGTAAAGCATGGATATTTTCAGTTATTTTATTAGTTTTCTGATATAACTATTTCTGAGAAGAAAAGAGCTATTCTTTTAAATATATTGAGTTTCTAACATCTTAGAGATTATTCATACCTTTTTCTCTAGGAGTGACAGGAAATTGGGGGCCTCATGTTCACAATGTATTACAGGTAGGCAAGAGAGAAAAAATGAAATAAAAAACAAAAAGACTAGGAAGCAGGCAGTAAGAATTATAAGTATTTCCACTTTTATTGCTGACCAGACTATGTTCTACCCAAGATATTTCCTTGCTAGTCCAATGAAATAGCAACTTTATTTTCTCCTCCAAAATGGAAACAAAATACTCCCATGGTTTGGAGTATTACATACAGTACTTCACTGCCAATTCATTCACCTGTCACTTGGTGACCTAAACACATCATCAGCGTCATCTCCTTTCATAACATCTCTTTTTTTCTACAGCGGTGTAGCAAAAGAATCATTACCTCTATGACCAATCAAGAAACCATCTATATATATCGGATTTCCACAAACTACTCTTCCAAGAAGAGAGAATCTGCTACAAAGCAGTAGTGAGTTAGCTCTGTTTGGGAACACTGTGTTGCCTGTGGACAGTGATGAATTAGTGCTAATGGGAGTGAGGTCATGAGTTTAATTCTCACGAGGATTCTCTTTGTTCTGCAGTTGTCCTAATCTGGCCTGGCTTGTCGGTTTGCAAAAAGAACATGAATTGCACTGGCTCTTCTATGCCTCCACGATGGGTGGAGAGTTGCTAGAACAGATGGAATTCAGAGCATCTTCATGGGATCCCCAATGACACACACTTGCCTTGACAAAAAAAAAAAGAACCTGTGAGAAGTTGGGAGTTGTCCAGCCCAGCGATCAGGGAAGGCTTCCTCCAAAAAGCTTCACCTCAGCTGCCATCCCCTAGAGCAGAGATTTTCAACCTTTTTCATCTCATGACACATTAAACTAATTACTAACGTTCTGCAGCACACCAAAAAATATATGTATTTTTTGCTGATCTGACAAAAAAATTAGGCATAATTTTGATTCATTCACACCAGATGGCTATTGCTGTGTTGGCTGCTGTCATTTTTTTAATTTGATAATCGAAGGGAAAAGAGGTCAGCACCACTGACTAAACAATGAGGTACTGCACGTTTTAGAAATTCTTGTGGCACACCAGTGTCCTCTGACAGCACAGGGCTTGGAAATCACTGCCTGGAGGGACCCTCTCCGTCAGCTTTGCATTGGAGCTGGAGTTTGTCCATGTTCAGGAGCCCACACGTCTGCTGTTTCCTCTTCTCTACAGGAGGTGCCAGGAGAATGTGTACAGGGTCTCTAGGGACATCAGCCTCTGCTTGTTTCTCAGTCAAAGGAACTACAGCATTTTGTTCTTCTCCAAAGCGTTTTCAAGGCTCCTCTCCTCTCCTCTATCCTGACGTCAGAAGTTTCTGGAATAGACACATGGTTCTCTTTCCCTGCAAGGGGAGACACAGGACTCTTTCCAGCAGGAAGGAGAGATCAGTGGCACCACTGGAGGGAGAGAACCAACTGTGGAGACACTCGGAAAGATGACCACGTAGTGACTTCCTCATGTAGATGGTCTTTCCCCTCCAACAGCCTGGAATGTCTGGCTCATTTTCTAGGAGTCTGTACAGTGCAAGAGGCACCAAAAAGCCCTCTTCCTTCCTTGCTATTGGGCTCTAAACTTACATGGGGCCCATTTTGACTATATCATGATGTGAAGTTCTCCCTTCCCATTGGGAGAGAAGTGGGAAAACTTGCACTTGCATTTTACTGGATGGAGAATTTCAAATGGATATGAAAAGTCAAAATATAAATAAGGTCATAATCTAATAGTAATGAATAATATCAAAAAGTTATTGGGAGTAATCAGGCATATTCTGTGAGCAATTTTACACTCTGGAAAAGTAATTATACCAAGATTGTACATGCATTCCTTTCTAGACAGTATAGACAGTAGTGGGTAAATTTGAGGGAAGCCTCAAAAAGTACAAATCCATAGCAACAGATAGGACATTTAGTACTGTGTAATCTACATCCTGCCAAATATCCCAGTGTAGGTATGTATACTCACATACCTGCTCAAGAATAGCACAAGGCACACCCACACTCCGATCAATCAGTGGAGACAAGAGCCTTGCCTAAGATACTGACTTAAGTCACATGGTATATCACTTGCCTCCTTCATATGTTTCCAGGTTGGTCTTTGGGCCACTGTTGCTAAGTGTTTACTATGGTTATCTCTCTCTTAAAGACCAAGAGCATATGATGTGTTAACCTGGAATATGTCTCCATGGACTCCAAATTACCCATTGTTCAATTCTATTTATTATAGCTAAACTTGTTTGAAGAAAAAAGAACTGATATATGGTATCTCTTAACCCTCACCCTCCAAATTCACTGTGGCCTAGACGAAAAGGAGAATGGCTATGTGTTGAAAGGATTATGCCATCAGAGGTTTAAAATGCCCACCTGATCAATTCATCTCTACCATTCCAAATCAAAAGTTATACAGCAAAATATCCCAAACTCAGGATATATTAAACAAAATTTCTCAGAAATAAATTAAAAGTTTAATGAAATGGTTCAAAACACACACACACACACACACACACACACACACACACAGTAACTTGAGTAGAGGGAATGGTCAGAAGTGAAATGAAAACTAATCAAAATTTTCATTCCTACAGGAAAAAATTAAATTGATAAATAAGTTACAAGCTAAAATAATAAAATATATGTATAACTAGAGATCAGCCAAAGAACTTGTATGCATATATGCATAACCCATGCACACCGACAATAGGGTAGTGAAGGCCTGGGGCGGGGTGAGGGTGGACTAGAAGGGGTCAATGAGGGACAAAGGGGACATATGTAATACTTTCAACAATAAAGCTTTTTTTAAAAAAGAAAGATAACTAGATGAGAGAAATATCCTATCTCACATCTCTTTAAATTTCAGAGCCAAAAATGACCATTGCAACCGGTACAGTTAATGTAATTGAGCCGGATCTCCAAGCGGTGAGATCATTTGTCCAAGGTAACACTGCAGAGATAACTAAGTCTTAAACTCACCTTTTTGGACTTGTAGCCCAGGGCCCTTTCCAGTGCCCTCTACTGACATAGAGAACAGCACGTTATCAGGACTTTCGGGACGGATCTTATGAAGTGTCTGGTGTAATAAACCTAAATACACTTCCATATGAATCTGCCTTCGGGGCTGGATCCTATCAGCAGCCACTGTGCTCTTTCCAAGGGCTCCAAAAATTTCCTTCAGGAGATGATTCACTTCAGAAGATGATATTATCACCAGACAATAACAAAGACATTCATAGCTCTTCCTCACCAGAATTTTGCAACAGCTGTGACCGAAGTGACTAATCTAAACATGCATAAAACTCTCCAGCAGAAAATGGTAATACTCCATAATTTGCTAGTGAAGGTTCCTTGAGGAGGGAAGTATGGGAAATTACAAAAAGAATTAGGGGAGGTATTTAAGACAGCTGGTTTGATATAAATGTTGTATGTATATCTTTCAGGAATCCTATTTTGATATTTCTGTATAACAAGATTGATAATAGAAAAGGAACATGGTGCCTTGTGAATACAGAGTCTGAAAAAACACTTGTTCAAACTCAATTGGTATCCATGATATATCTAATTTATTCTACCTCATGGCATGGGGGCTGGAGCTGTGCTAGTAAAGTCTGGTTCTATTATCAAGCAGGAAAAAGTTTCAAACATTTTCAATGCATTGATACTACAGATTTCCTACATTTTCCCCTGGCCCCATTTTCATTAAACAGGGAAACTACTCACTTTGGCAATAGAATCCTGGATTTTATTTTACTCAGGCAGCTGTTTACTTGAATTCACCTGGAGAATATGAACCATAACTTGTAAAGATTTAAGGATCAAGATCAAGGATATATCGAATTTCAACAATAAATTCAGACCTGGAAATAAGAGAAAAGCAAGAATAGGGGCTTAATGGAATTGGGGATGAAATAAAAGGGGGAAAACTAGATGAGCAGATCCTGTATAACTTACTCAGACCTCCATTTTTAATGACTAGTGACTTGTCAGACCGCCATTTTTAATGACTAGTGACTCAGTATGCAGCAAAATCTAAGACTGACTTAATGGTTCACTACTACCTTCTTCAATCTCTTACTACTAAGTGCAGTATTTCCAAGACTTCCCACTAGTAATTTCTAAAAATACATTACACCTTCTATGTCTTCTAGAGATAGGAATGTTGCTCTCACAACCTGTGTCTGAATATTGTCTTTGCTTTATGAGTAGTTTGGGCTAGTTATATTAGCTCTCTGTGTCTTAATCCGCAAAGTGGGGTTACAGACCACTAATATAGAGTAAGTGCACCCTAAATGACAGATGCTACTATCAAACGCTACCACTGTGCTTTATCTCAAACTGAGCATGCCATTATTCCAGCCCAGTCTATGTCATAAATGCTGGAATTGCGGGTAGAGGTGTCAGGAACATGACTGTAAAGCAGACAATGCTTCCTAGAAATGGCAGGAATTATCAGAAATTTGGATTCGTGGATGTTCACAACCTCTATGAATGGGCAGAGAAAGTGATTTCTGAGTTAGCCAGGGAATTTTAAAAACAGCATGTGCCTGAAAACAAGCACATCCAAACCTTAAAAATGTGCTATGTTATAATGCCATGTTTTTCATGTTTATTACATCGCCTACCAAGAAACTGCAGCACTTGATATGTAGTAAGTATTCAGGAAATATGTGATAAAGGGGTAAAAATTCTCAAAAAAGTTTTACTTCTTTACGGGCAGTACTACAGTACAGTAAGCTGCTCTCTACGGTGCCTCTTCTAATGGTGTTTTGGTCTCTGTGACCAAGCTAATGCTTGAAATGACCCTTATCCTGTTTTGTTCTCACTAGTTTGAATGATGAAGTATAGCTTGGTGTTTAAGAGCTTCTGGATCCAATTAGGTCTGGTCTCAAAACATAGCACCGCAATTTTTTGGTTGTCTCTAAACAGCTATATCATTAGGAGCAGGCACATTTTTCTGACCTAATGTATGCACTCAGTGTGTCTTTATTATTATGGGAAACAAGTACAGCTGCAGAGGAGAGATTTGCATTTTATGAGCCTACTATTACCTCCCACTTGGGAATTCTCTTATTAGTTGATAAAACATCCTTTCAAATGTATCTCAACCATCATTCAAAATTTTGTGCAATCCGCCATTTCCTTTGGCCATGACCACATTTACGTTATTTGTGTTGTAATTTGTCTGATAATGCCAAGTATGAAAGTACCTTGGAAAATTTTCATATAGTCATGGTAAGAACTCCATTTAATACAGACACTTATTATAAATATCATATTTTATTTCCAAAGCCTTTGATCAAAAGCTATAAAATCTTATGAGGCCTGACTTACTTCACTTCTCAGTTCTTATTTTAGGCAATATATTTAATGAATCTTGACATTTTACTTTTTATTGTTGATGTGTACTGAACAAAGTGGGTTTTTCTATTATCCCTGTGGTGCTTGAATATCACTATAGTTTAAATGTTCCATCACTACCATATTAAGAAATTTGGGGCAAGGCTATGGAATTTTTATGTAAAATGTACTCATGCTTATATCTATGGAATGTCCCACCTATCTATAAAAAACAGCTTGATTTGTCTCCAGTTTATCTAGGAATTGCAAAATGTATTAGTAAATTTACATCCCAAACCCCAAGTATGTATATAAAGATCAAAAGATCCTGGGTCAACATTAATTTTCTAACATCAAATTTATTTCAAAGGCAAATAAATTGAAAGTGTGATCAACATTCTAACTAGAAGCAAATAAGATTATTTATTTCTAGCCAAACACAGAAAGATAATATATATTGATTTCAGAGAGGAAGGGAGAGAGATAGAAACATCAATGATGAGAGAGAATCATTGATCAGCTGCCTCCTGCACACCCAATACTGGGGATGGAGCCCACAACCTGGGCATATGCCCTGACCAGGAATTCATTGGTCGACACTCAACCATAGAGCCATACCAGCCAGGCAGTAAATCATTATTTTTGTTTGACATAAGCACAGTAGTGTCTAAGCATAAAATAAAAGAAGACTTATTTGTTCCTGAAGGTGATGCACTTGGTTCCTTGTGGGTACCCCTAGCCAGCAGCGGTTAGGACCTAGGAAAAGCTCCTGATTCACTCAAGACTGACTTGTGATGGAAAACATTCAGTCATTTAAACTGATAAATCCATCATTTTAAAGATAAAATTGAACACATTTTCTCATAGCTGGAGGTCCCAAATTCTCCTCAAGTGTTGGCTTTTTTTTTTTTTAGGGGAAATGGCAAATGCAGTCCCCCTCTACCACAAATTATGTAGTCAAGTTTCCCACATTTGGGGAAATCACAAGGGTCACCACATCCAGAGTGCAATCGATAAGCCTCACCCTGGAAAAACCACTTTCATGATTATGGTACCTTCCCTGACAGGTAAGTATGAGAGTTGGCTTTCTGTATTGCCTCAGTCCTATATAATAAAGAGCTAATATGCCAGTGGTCATGATGCCCTCACGCTGTAACGACCGATCAGCAGGAGGCTGTGTGCACGGCAGGCACGGGTGGGCGGGGCTGTGTGCACGGTGAGGCCCATGCAGGTAGGTGAGGACTTGATGCTGCGTCCCCTGCTGGCGGGGCTTGATGGGGTTGGGGCTGGCCAGGTCTGGGTCTCTTCCCTTTTAATGTGCACAGATTTCGTGCACCGGGCCACTAGTTAGATAATAATCTCTCTTGTAATACCCGTAACTTAAGTGCTAGACTTTACTTACCATATAAACCAGTTCAGCATATCATTTATAAAGCAGCCCCTCTCCCTCCCTTTTAAAATAGATGACTTATTAATAGTGATTTGGGAAATTGTTTAAACTGAAATTAAACTGACAAAAAACAACTAATGGGAGAAAAACATACTCATTTATTTAATATAAGTATTATGTGACATGAAAAAGCCTTCATAAGAAAATGAAGACCCAAGGAAACATGTGGGGAAGTATGGGACTTGGTTGGAAAGTTTGTAAGGAAAAATTTTTGAAACGTTGGGGTCCTTTGAGGGGACCTTCCCGAAGGCGGCAGCCTTTATTTTGATTTTTCCAAACAAGTCTGATTTCCTGGGGGTTTTTGTTAGAATTTTTATGTTTAGTCTTTAAAGACCTGATTTTATAGAAGTATATATTTTTTTAAGGATATTTGCCCTGCTAATTGTATTTAAAGATTAATTTGAATTCAAGCTGTTGTTAAAATAACAAGCCAACAAGGCAGGAGAACAGGACTGTTTTTACTTTCGCAGAAACCTGTGTCGAAGTAAACTGTTCATCCGTTGCTCAGAGGCTGCTGGTCGCCCCTGCAGTTGGTGACCGTGTGAGGAGGTCAGGAACACAAGGAAACACAGTGGAACTCTCCAAAAGGAAGAGAAAAAAAACACCAAAGAAACTGCGCAGTAAGTCAGTGAAGCCCACTTGGGATTTCCAAGTTCAAGGGAATTGTTTCTCAGCTAAGGTTTCATAATGGGACAACAGTTGTCCACAGAACAGCGGCAATATATCACTGTGCTGAAACAGTTATTAAAGACAGAAACAATCAGACCTGAGTATCTTATGCCAGGTTTGATGAAGAGTGCACGATGGTGGAGGAATCTGATAGGTTAAGGAGGATGGGGCAAGTGTAATACACAGGGCGGGGGGAAAATGTAAAAGTCCTGGTAGTTAAGAATCTGCTCAGCATCTCTTTTTCTTCAGAAATTCAGATGCTCCTTTCCCCTAGATCTAGAGAGGTTGCATCTCATATGAAGTGTGTTGGGCTGTTTCAGGGGAAAAGGCGATGGAGGAGAGGTCAGAGTGACCTTCCTCTTTCTGTTTTTTGCTCAAAGTCCTTCAGTTTATGGTATTCAATGTGCCAAGACGTCATATTTTGGGGCTGTGTGTCCGGATCCCCATCAGTATATATGTATACATGTATGTCCATCATGGTCACCTATCCTTATTAGTCCATGACTACTATTTCTTATCCCACTTCTACAAAGGCTACATTGACTTCATCAGTCCCCTACAAGTGAACACTTAGGTTGGTTTCATTGTTTTGCTAATACCAACAGCCTGGTATCTTTGAATACTTGTGTAAATTCCTAGCGGTGGATTTTCTGTGCCAAATTTTATATGCATTTTAAAATTTGGTAGAGATTTCTAAATTAGTATTGAGAGGGGTTGAAACAATTTACATTTCTGTCATGAGTGCCTGTTTATCCACATTCTCCTCAACACTGGGTTTAATCACACTGTTTACCACTCTCAAGGATGAAAAAAAAAATTATGCACTGTTTTGACATTCTTTTTTTCTTATATGCCACTATGTTTCTTCAGCAAAGATTAAACAACTAGAATCAATGGTCAAATGCTTCACGGGTAAATTAGAATGGTTTTAATGCTTTCCTTTAAGAGAGAGGAAGTAAATCGCACTTGCCTACACCTAGGTCAGAAAATACTCAAAGGACGTTGAATGTGGAAACAGGTCTAAAAAGTAAGCTTGTCTTTTCTCCCACAAATGTACTATAATATACATTAGTCAAAATAAAATTGTCTTGCAGAGCATTGAATTTTTCAGCAGCAAAAATTAGCTCTGTGTCTTTCATTTTCTACTTTGGGAAAAGCTTGCTGCATGCCGAGTGTACATCTGAGACTCACAGATGTGGTCTAAATGACTCATATGCTAAGCCCTTTTATCTGGCCACTGCTGGGTCAGTCGCCTGACATAGAAAAGAACAGAGTGATGTATTTTCACAGAGTTGGAAATTGGATTGAGCTTACAATCTGGTTTTGCCTTTAAAGACACTATTTAATGCAGTGAAGCTCTACTCAGAGTATAAGGGATATTGTTTACCACTTTTTATTCAGTGTCCTAACCCAAGGAAAAAAAACTACAAAAATGCTCTAACAAATATTAGGCTCAACTAATCAAAATAATTTACTTTGCCACATTATATTTTTAAAATGAAAGAATGCTAACACCCCCAAAAAAGTCTGTACCTACATAACAAGAGAATAATAACAATAAAAGAAATGTAAAAATTCTTCATTGATACAATTATTGCTCTGTGTGTGCATCTTACCATAGATTCAAATTCAAATTTTGTTCACATTTTTATGGTAGTTAATATGCAAATAATTACATCTATAATATGGGCTACATAACTATTGCATTAACTATTTACCAATAACTTGGTCATTCAGGTTTATTGCTCTATAATTTAACTGTAAATCTGGTTTGGCACCGGGAGGAGGTGTGTGTAGCTTCCACCTATTCTGCAACCATCTTGGACCTACCTCTCATTTTTTCATTGGCTGTTTTCTTATTGTTGAGGTTTCAGAGTTCTTTATATATTGGAGATCACAGTCATTTATCAGATGTGTCCTTTGCAAATATTTTCTCTCAGTCTATAGCTTGTCTCCTGACATTATCTTTTACAGAGAAGACGTTTTTAATTTGATGAAGTCCACTCATCAATGATTTCTTCCATAGATTAATCCTTTGGTGTTTTATCTAAAAAGTCACTGCTCACCATACCTAAGATCACTTAGGTCTTCTATCAGTTTTTGCTTCATAGAGTGTGATGTTCTGTTATTAGGTGCAGACATGCTAAAAATTCTTATGGCTTTTTGGAGAGTTGAACTCTTTATGCAATGCCCCTCTTTATTCCTCATAACTTACCTTATTTTTAATTCTGTTGTATGTGAAAGTAATATAGTTAATCCTGCTTTGTTTTGTTTTGTTTTAAATATATTTTATTGATTTCTTACAGAGAGGAAAGGAGAGGGATAGAGAATTAGAAACGTCGATGAGAGAGAAACACCAATCAGCTGCCTCCTGCACACTCCCTACTGGGGATGTGCCCGCAACCAAGGTACATGCCCTTGACCGGAATCGAACCTGGGACCCTTCAGTCCGCAGGTCGACGCTCTATCCACTGAGCCAAGCCGGTCAGGCAATCCTGCTTTGTTTTAATGAGTGTTACCAGGGTATATTTTTCTCCATCCACTTACCTTTATATATATATATATATATATATATATATATATATATATATATATATGTCTTATATTTAAAGTAGGTTTCTTGTAGACAACATATAGCTGGGCTGTGTTTTGTTTGTTTGTTTATCACTCTCTTGATAATCTCTGTTCTTTTAATTGGTGCATTTTGGACCACCTGACATTCAAAGTGTTCATTGATATTGTTGGATTAAATATCTCCCACATTTGTTACTGTCTTCTATTTTGTTGCCCTTGTTACTTGTTCTATTTTTGTCTCCAACTCTTTTTTTTTGCCTCTGTTTCTCGCATGTCATCTACCTTACCTATAGCATATAGAGTCTATAATATATCTACCCTAGTTATTTTAAATTCCCAGTCTGATAATTCCAACATCCCTGCTATTTCTGGTTCTGATGCTTTCTCTTTCTCCTCCAATTGTGGTGGGTTTTTTGTTTGTTTGTTTTTGTTTTGTTTTGTTTGTGTTTGTGTTTTTGTTTTTGCCTTATAATTTTAATGATAGCCAGGCATTGTGTACTGGATAAAAACCTTTAGGAGGTATAAAGGCAATTAGTAGTGTGGGGGTAAGTTATGAGGGAAAAGGAAGCATTCTAGAGTCTAAGATTAAGCCTCAGTGTTTTAATGAGCCTATGCCTCTGGAATGTAAACTTAACACGTGTTTCTATTCTTTTCTTTCCCACCTTCAGGTGGACAAGAAGGCTAGAGTGGGCTGGAGTTGGGTATTTTTCTTCCTCCAGTTCTGTCCGTCTCTGATAAATTTCCAGCAGGTTCAACTGGTTAACTATTTCTCCTGGGGTGGCGGGGGTGGGGGGAGGCCTTGTTAAGAAAACCAAAATGCTCTGGTGTATTTCACAATGGATGATTGTTTCTTCCCCTCCTCCTGCAGGAAGCAGAGGGAATTTTTCTCAGATATTTACTATGGGAATCTGGTCAAGCTCAAAGGTAAGTCTCACAGTATCTTGGCAGTTCCCCTGTGACTAGGCCCCCTGACGTTTTTAACTCTCAGACTTGTACAAACTGAGCCTCCAGCAATCCGCCAATAACAGTTCAGGTTTTCCGACTCCAGAACTGGTTCTGCAGTGGTTTCTGCTCCTGAGTCTCACTCTGGAAAGCTGAGATTTTCTGTATTCATCTGTCTGTCACTCTCATCTTGGGAGGCAGCAGTTTTCCATGCATTCCCCCTTGTTCATGGATTCTAGAAGAGTTGGTTTTTCAGTGTGTTCAGCTTTTTACCTTCATTTAATTTTGCTCCTCCCCCGCCCCTTCCCCCCCAAAAAAAAAACACACAACTTAGACTGAATTCTTAGAAGCTACATAGTAGAGGCCCAATTCCTTGGATGGGCATTTAAAGCCCTTCAAAATCTAAAATAAATCTATCTTTCAAGTGTTATTTCTCATTTCTGCCTATATAAGGTAAGGACTGCTGAGGGCTTCCTAATATCCATTTTCCTCTTTTACATTGGTACATTTTGTGAGAAAACTTGGTTATCTTGTGGAATTGTTATCGGAGGAAGTGGAGTTCTTGGGGTGCCACGAGGAAAAGCATTTCCTGAGGTCCGTATGTGGAGATGGCATTTTGTGGGTGCCACGAAGAAAAGCATTTCCTGAGGTCCATATACGGAGATGGCATTTTGTGGAAGCTTTACGGATGATATAAAATTAAGGAGGTTCTCTTCCAAAGTCCCAGCTGTTAGTCCCGCCGCGAAAAATGTCCAATCTTGTCTCCAGGGAGCCAATGTGAAGGCCACTGCCCAGAGTTTCTGTTCCATATTAAAGTGCAGTCAGTCCAGCATTCGGCTAGCTTAGCGTGTGTTTTCAGCTGAAACCCGCTGTGTGTACGCTCCACGTGGCCATGGGCCATGCGGCTGCCTAAGGCCACAGGCTACGGAGAGAGAACAGCAAATGGGCAAGTGCAGGTCACACAGCAAGAGAGCAAGAGGGAAGAAGGGGAAGAAGAGACTCTTTGGGGATTTTACCCTTCCAAGATTTCATGTGCTTGCAGTGCTCCATTCTCCCAGCCAATTCACTGTTCCCCAGGGTAGACTGACAAACAAGCACCTTCTTTATGTCACCCTGACTTCACTGCACATGCACCCATTTCCCCCTTTGACCGCTTCCTCCAGTGAAATGCAGAGAACGGACCAGGGGTTCCCTGGGGAGCATGAAGCTGTAGCTTCCTGGTGAAGCTGCCCAGATGACCATGCTTATAATGTTTGTCCTTCCCTTTTTCTTCCTATTATTAATATTAGTAACTTCCTAATTTTTATAATAACATAATTACTACAGCACGCTCCGTAGCATAGATGTGGCCATGAGACTAAATTTGGTCTAGTGACATGTTAGCAAAAGTGTAGTGTGGGATGTCAGCGATAGCTCTTTACATAACAGTTACATAAAGGAATTAGGTTCAACTGTGAAATGTATCCCTTTTGCCCTCCTACATTTTCTTCTATTCTTTCTTTCCATTTGTTCTAAGCATTTCTCTATATACTAGAAATAGAACAGTAAAATAGTAAAAACTTAGTGCTCACATTCAGCTTATATTCTCGTGCATTTTAGAGTTTGATGCAATGACTGGAGCTCCAGCAGTCATTGCACACCATGAGGTAAATTTAAGGATTGAAATAATGTGTGCAGAGCAGAAAAAGAACACAAATCATCGTCTTTGATAATTTCATAAAACATTAATTTGATCCATAATTCCAACCACATGTGTCACAACTTCTAAACTTCTTTCAGCTGAGTCCATAAACTCTTGTGTTTAAATATCTATATTTGAGTCTCTGAAACTAGTAACCAGAACTCAACATTCCTGATACTCATTTTTTCAGCATATTTCACATTTCACTTCCTCCTGTGGTCTTCTAGTTATTTCTGACCACTCTGAGCCTAAGTGGTCCCTAGGTGCTCTGATGGATCTATTTACTGCATCCATTAGCACTTTTCCCATGTTTTCATATGCAAATTTTAGCCCTTCACCTATACTATAAATAACCTAAAAACAGTAAAATGTTCACTCTTGATATCCCTGAGGGCAAAATTTAGTACCCGTCATAAATATTTAATAAAAAGTGACTTAATAACTATTTCTTTATTACTTGAGTTGCCTATAGTAGGTGAATATTGGATTAGGAAGACTTTTCTCTGTGTTTCTGCTTATAATTTACCTTAGATGATCTAGGTGAGACTGTTCTAATCTAATAGATGTTCTTTTTCATTCAAATAAGATATTAGTGTCTATTTCACAGCAGGCAGAGGATAGAGGACATAGTTTCTGTTCTCAAAGATGTTAGTAATCAAAAGGAAAGACTGATGTTTAACAAATAATTACAATAAAGGATAAAGAATATTATATTAGCTGTACAGGGTTCAGTGGGAGCAGATAACTGGAGATGAAAAAAGATCTCCCTGAACATGTGACATTTAAGCTGAAGTCCAACAGCGAGCATGTTTAGTACTTTGATTCAGATCTGATGTGCCATGGCACCAGATGCAACACAGTTCGTATGACTACAGAAATCCAAGAAACACAAGCATGTCCATAAGCAATGTTTATTATGCGGAGTTAAAAAAAGAAAAAGAAAGGAAATATCACTAAGGGCTGTATGAGAATTTAAATATACAATGTTTTATAGTAAGAAAGATGAGAAGAAGGAGTCACGGGAGGAAAAAAGAGAAGGAACAGAAACATAATGATACACAAGAGGAGGAGAAAAGCAGGAGGAAGAAAGAAGAAGGAGGAGGAGAAAGGTAGGAGGAGGAGACACCTCTACAGTAGTCTTTATACCAATCAGGATGTTTGGACAAAGAGCCTCTGATCTCTTCCAGGTCTTTGATTGAGTGCAGGGTTTATTGTGTTTATTCATAAGAATACATTTTTGTAGGATTAAGAAGGATACCTTTTTTTCACTTTATTAGGATGTAATTAACATACAATAACTTGGGTACTTTTAAGTATACAATTTGATGAGCTGTGACGTATATATTCATCCATAAAACCAACACAATCACGTTAATTATTCCCAAAAGTCTTAGTATCTCTTTGTAATCCTTCACCTCTGCTCCTTCCTGTGTATCCCTATCCCCAGGCAACCAATAATCTCTTTTTTATAGATTCATTGGCATTTTCCAGAATTTTATATAAACAGAATCATATAGAACACACTATTGTATGTTTTATATTTGGAATAATTATTCTAATATTAATCCAATTGGTTGCAGGTATCAATAGTCCATTCCTTTTTATTGGTGAGTAGTATTCAATAGCATGGATTTATTATGATTTGTTTATACATTCACCTGTTGATACATATTTGGATAGTTTGCAGTTTGAGTCTATTAAAATAAAGCTACTATGAACATTCTTGTACAAGTGTTTATATAAAACACTAGAGGCCCAGTGCTCGGGATTCGTGCACTTGGGGGGGGGGTGTCCCTCAGCCCAGCCTGCGCCCTCTCTACAGTCTGCATTCTGGGAGCCCTCGGGGGATGTCCGACTGATGGCTTAGGCCTGCTCCCTGGCAATTAGACATCCTTAGTGCTGCCGTGGAGAAGGAATGAGCCCGGCTTCTGGCTGAGCGGTGCTCCTCCTGTGGGAGTGCACTGACCACTGGGGGCAGCTCCTGCAGTGAGCGTTTGCCCCCTGGTGGTCAGTGCGCGTCAGTGACTGGTCGTTCTGCAGTTCAGTCAATTTGCATATTACCCTTTTATTATATAGAATAAGCTTGTATTTTTCTTGAGTTAAATACCTAGCAATGGCTAGGTATTTAGTAAGTGTATGTTTTATATTTTTAAGAAACTGAGGAAGTGATTTGCAAAATGGTTGTACCATTTTACATTCCCACCAGCAGTGTGAGTTCTACTTCCTCTACATGTTTCTTAACACTTGATCAATCTTTTAAATTGGAGTAACAAATGTATTTTGCAAGAGCATGGATGGACCTGGAGATTGTTATGCTGAGTGAAATAAACCAGTCAGAGAAAGACAAATACCATATGATCTCACTTATATGTGGAATCTAATGAACAAAATAAACTGACAAACAAAATAGAAGCAGAGGCATGGATACATGGAACAGACTGACAGCTGTCAGAGGAGACGGGGAAGGAGAGACGGGATGAAAGAAGGTGAAGGGATCAGCTGAAGAACGTACATGTATAACTCATAGACACAGACAACAGTGTGGTGATGGCCAGAGGAAAGGGGAAGTGGGGAATGGGTGAAGGTGGGCAAAGGCGGGAAAATGGAGACATCTATGATACTGTCAACAATAAAAATAACGTTTAAAAAAAGTAATTTAGTTGCTTCAGAATAAACTGCCCCACCCCCTTGCTTTGATCTGGTTTTTCTCTCTTATTCCTACAATCAGCCATGGATAGTTGCCTACAGTTCGCATCATTAGCTATTAATGACTTGGTTAAAGTTTCCAGTTGCTCAATCCACAAGGCCCTCTAAAGATCCATTTTAAGCTCCCATTAAAGACTATGCAGGAAAAAGATTTACTATTTATGGAACAACCTTGAAAATATTTTCTGGCATGCATCTTCAGAGACAAGAGTTGCATCAGCTCTGGTTCCACAATTTCAATGCCTAAACCACTAACTAGTCTAGACTACAGCTCTTCAACTTGAAACTGATCAGCATGCTTGAATGAAGGCTAATCTAATCATTTAATGGGAAAACAGGAAAAAAGAACTTGAGATAGTAGTTTGTTTCTTCCCTGAAGGACAAAACAATATTTAAGAGACATCAATAACATAGTTACCAATGGGCAATGTATTAATTTGAATCATTTTACAATTGTTTCCTTCTGAAGATAAAAATATAAAGGTCAGGAAAAGTTTTTATCAGAAGAGAAATTCAAATTGGCACCATGCTGTGCACCCCCTAATAAGGTCTGCAAATTAACAGGTCTGTGTAAAGGAATTTACAATTCCACAAAATATCTGAGTCAAATGTAGACAAAGAGATCTAATATTGTCTGAATTTATGACTCTGGTTTATATTCCATTTTCCAAGCTTATGAAAAATAATGGGCATATATTAAAAAACAAATAAAAGGAACATATACAATTTTACAGTGCTATTCACTCCTTTAATATAAGTTACTGCTGGCTTTTGTTCTTTTTTTATTTTATTTTATTTTTTATTTATTTATTTATTTTATTGTTTTATTGCTTAAAGTATTACAAAGAGTATTACATATATCTCCTTTACTGCTGGCTTTTGGCATGTAGAGTTCTGTCTGACATTTCACTGACCAAGAATTTGTTATGCAGTACTCTCTTTTTAGCTTTGTTTATGTAAACCAAAAGAAAAAAAATTAATGCAACTCCTAACATATCTGTATCTTTAATTAAAATCTAGATATCAGAACCATTACCTTGTCATTCGGATATTATCATATGATCATATAGATAAGTAAACAAGCCAAATGCACACTTTAAAAAATAATATCCATAATAAAACTGAAATTTCATTCCTGGAGCATTTTCAAAAATAGTAATACATGTCTACAATAGCACATTCAGTCCTACCTCCCAATAAATTCACTCTTCAGAAAGGGTAATAGTTCATTTCAGAGAAACACATTTAACCTATTTGTTGGTTTTGTTTTGTTTTGTTTATATTTAATGTCTTCATTTTTACTTCAGAAGTATTGAATATAAAAGACGGAAGCAAACTTAGAGTTGCTTAATTTAGCTGTTGAATCGTGAAAGCCAGAATATATAGTTCAAATAAGAAATTAAGAGCAATAGAAGCTAAAACTACTTTCAACCTTACAAAATCATATTTGTTTTTATAAAATCATATTTATTTGTTTGAAATAACTAAAATGAATATTAATCAATTTTGAAAGGTAGTGTATTTTATAAAGATGAAGACCAGACCCAAGCCCTGGTCTTCATCTTTGTTAATGAGAACTCTACATAATAAATATCTAATAATTAAGACTTTTTATAATGGGGTCCAAAAACCACTGATTTCATCCTGTATGTTATTTTGTAGAAATCAGTGTGTTCTAGAAAGAGGGCAGTGTGATGCACCTTTTCAATAAAAGTACTCTTTCTTATCTAGCAACTATCTTTGAAGTTAAAAAATGTATGTATACTTATTTGTTGTATGTACGGCCACACATTTATAGTCTTAACCCTAGAAGTTTTACAAGTATGTTTTATTAAGGGAAGAAGAGCAAGTTTGCTGTTTATAGTAACACTCTATAAATAGTTCATAAATATTTGTTGAAAGAATGACTCATTCAGAAACAAATCTAAGTGATAAGATGAATATCTAAATTAACCTTCAAGTTATTTGTACCAGGATCAAACAGGCACATAAACTAGAGATGAGTTTGAATATACTTTGAAGGCCTAGTTTTGAGTAATGTAGAATGCCTTGAGAGAGTGAATAAATAAGACAAACATTAATTAGTAAGGTCAGCTTTGAAACAGAAGAGTATGGGAGCAGTTTCGTGGCCCCTGGGACATTAGACTTCTGACAAAGTAGTTGGGGAAGTTGGCCTCTTGAGTGATCAGGCCTTGGCATACAATGGCTTCCCAGACTTTCACATCTTCCTTATACCACCCACCTTTTGCCCTGTCTGCTCCAGAAAAATGTATTCATACACCAATTTTGTTGTTCTCATGACTATACATACACGAAAATAAATAATTCGCTATTAAAAATTGTCCAAAATGTACCCTTAATTTAAGCTTTAGCAACAAGTAAGAACTATGTATTTTTACCACGGGGGTGAGAAAGAACATTCATTTATGACAAGACTACTCACTTGGGCCCAAATCAGTTCTTCATTTCTTGAGGGAACAATTTTCTCTGAGTCTAGAAAACATAAACTTGAAGCTTCCCAGGCTCTGCCTGTAGAATCACACTGTACCAGCTTTCCTCTCTTTAATAGTACCCATCAGAGTTCAATTTCCAACACTACTTATACTCAGACAGCTTCCTCGTGTTATTAAATGCTTCATCTCATGTGTGCCCTCATAATTTCTGTAAAGCACACAATTATTTGTCCCCAAAATCTTTCTTTTCAGCCCCACCACTCTCTTTAATGGGCGTGAGTCTCGCGTGCATTTGTTATTAGTAGACCAATGTAAATGTAAATGTTTATGTACTCTATCTAAAACATGTTTGTAATATCACTTTGAACCTAGCCAGAGGGAATTTATTCCAAAAGTTCACAAGATTTGAGGTAGGCTATTTTTGTTTTTAACCAAACTGCACCTCTCTGAAGTTCAAATTCAATAACCTACACAGCAATTCTCCAACTGTAGTCTGGGACATTTGGTCTTTTTTTGGGTATCTGCAAGATCAAAATCAAACATAGGTAAACGATCCATTTAGAGATAGGCCAATGGATTTTACGTCACAAAGCAAGAAATGTTTATTGAAATGCTTTAAATTTCACATTGCATCTAACCTTTAAGAAACTACCACTTGTTAACTTTTTAAAAAAACAGATGTAATTCACATACAGTACAGTTAGAACATTCAAAGTGTGCAATTCAGTGGTTTTCAGTACTTCCACAGATATGTGACACTACTTTCACAGTCAATTTTTAATCACCACAAAAAGAAATCTTGTACCCTTCAGCTATTTTTCTCCTCCCTCATCCACTCCCAGCTGTAAGCAACCTCTAATATACTTTCTGTGTCAATAGCTTTGCCTATTGTGGACATTTCACATAAATGGAACCACACACTATGTGATCAGGCTTTCTAAAGTTAGTCCAATGTTTTTTAAAACTTATCTATGTTGTATCATGTATCAGTACTTCATTTTCTTTTATGGTCAAACTAGAGGCCCAGTGCACAAAAATTTGTGCACTCGGGGGGGGGGGTGGTCCCCCAGCCCGGCCTGTGCCCTCTCACAGTCTGGGACCCCTCGGGAGATAACAACCTGCTGGCTTAGGCCTGCTCCCGGGTGGCAGAGGGCAGGCCCAAATCCCTAAGTGCAGCCCCTGGTCAGGCTCAGAGCAGGGGCCGATTGGGGAGTGGGGCACCGCCCCGTCATGCACAGAGCAGGGCGGATCAGGAGGTTGCAATGCCACCCTCAGTCACGCTCAGGGTAGACTGATTGGGGGGTTGGGGCACTGTCCCCTGTCACACTCAAGGCAGGGTCAATGGGGAGGTTGCGGCGCCACCCCCTGTCACGCTGATCCCGGTGACGGGAGCCTCGCTGCTCCGCTGATCCCAGTGCCGGGAGCCTCGCTGCTCCGCTGATCCCGGTGCTGGGAGGCATATTACCCTTTTACTATATAGAATAGAGGCCTGGTGCAGGGGTAGGGGCCGGCTGGTTTGCCCTGAAGGGTGTCCTGGATCAGGGTGGGGGTCCCCACTGGGGTGCCTGGCCAGGCTGGCTGAGGGGCTGAGGGCTGTTTTCCCACTGGCAGTTGACTAAAAGCTCCCAACCGCTCCTTGTTTTCTTTTTTTTTTTTTTATTCTGGGCCAGCTTTAGCTCTGAGGCCTCGCTGCTGAAAACATTGATACAATGTTGCAGTCCGGGGCTGACTGAAAGCCGGTTTTGTTTAGCTTCTTGTTTGCAACATAGTAATAGTTGCTTAGAGTTGCAGTTGAGAGGCCGGCAAGTGAGGCGGGGAACGTTGGAGTCTGCAGTTCCTGGAGGAAGCAAGCCTCCCTGCTCACTTCAGTGCATGGCTGCCGGCCGCCATCTTGGCTGACAGTTAATTTGCATAAGGATACGCTGATTAGCCAATGGGAAGGGTAGCGGTCGTACGCCAATTACCATGTTTCTCTTTTATTAGTGTAGATAACATTCCATTGTGTGGATATACCAAACTTTGTTTATTTTACACATTAATGGACTTTTGGGTTGTTTCTAACTTTTACCTGTTATGAATAATGCTGCTACAAATAGTCATCTAGTGAGGACATGTGTTTTCACTTCTCTTGGGTATATCACTAGAAGTGGAATTGTTAGATCATGTAGTTAACTCTATGTATAATTATTTGAGGAACTGCCAGACTGTTTTTCCAAAGTGGCTGCATCATTTCAGATACCCACAAGCAGTTTTTGAGGGTTCTAACTTCTCTACATCCTTGTTGACACTTACTGTCTTTTTTGTTATAGCTATCCTAATGGATGTGACCTAGCATCTCTTTGTAATTTTGAATTTGATTTCTCTGATAACTAATGATGTCAAAATTTTTGTGGGTGTTTATTGGCCAATTCTATATCTTCTTTGGAGACATGTCTATTCAGATCCTTTGCCCATTTTTAATTTGTGTAAATACTTTAGTGTTATTATTTATTTGTAAGAGTTCTTTATATGTTCTAGATAAAAGTTCCTTATCAGATAGATGATTTGCAAAACTTTTCTCCCGTTCTGTGGGATGTCTCTTTACTTTCTTGATAGTGTACTTTGAAGCAATTATTTTTTTTAAATTTTGGTGAAGTTGATTTTTTTTTGTTGCTTTTTTTTGTGTGTGTGTGTTGCTTGTGTCTTTGATGTCATATATAAGAATCCATGACAAACCCAAAGACACAAAGACTTACCCCTACTTTTTTTTCTAAGAATATTATGCTTTTTCTTTTACATTTAGGTCTTTGATTAATTTTTAATTAATTTTTTGTAATATGAGGTAAGGGTTCAATTTCATTCTTTTGCATGTGGCTAAGTACTTGTCTCAGCACTAGATGTTGAAAAGACCATTCATTCTCTCACTGAATGATCTTGGCACTCTTGTTGAGAATCAGTTGACCATAAAGACCTGGGTTTATTTCTGAACTCTCAATTCTATTCCATTGATCTGTATATCTACCTTATACCAGTTCCACACTGTATTACTATTGTTTTGCAATAAGTTTTGAACTCAGTGTGAGTCTTCCAACTTTGTTTTGCTTTTTCAAGATTGTTTTGGCTACTTGGGATTCTTTGCCATTCCATATGAATTTTAGAATCAGATTTTCAGTTTTAACAAAGAATCCAGCTGTGGTTCTTACAAGAATTGAGTTGAATTTGTAGATCAATTTAGGGAGTATTGCCATCTTAAAAATTTTAAGTTTTCCACATCTGTCCTCTTTCCAAGCATTATTTTATTGAATTTGAAAGCAGAATTTTTTTTACTCTAAATGTTACATGAAAAGAACAAAATTGGGAGTATTAGTAACATTGGATCAGTAATTTGGAGAATGCAAAATAACAAATAAAAGGAAATAGCAACAAGGCAAGTGAATACATGAAGATTTAGAAAGAAAAATGGGCTTCAATGCCTCAGTTCTCACCCATAAGCAGGGCTTTCTTACTCAATACATTTCTTAATCTGCATGTTAATGAGGAACAAGGGTTAATCCAACTTTTTGTTTATCAACATTGGAAATATAAGAATGGAGTTACCCAGAGTTTAGGCCCTTAACTTTCCATTGAGTGGGATAAAATATGAATTACAAGATCCTTTTTCAAAAGAGTACATTAGAGGAAATTATGTTAAAAACTTGAAGAAAAAAAGTTTTCAGAGGAATAAAGGAGAGATGAGAGAGCAACCTGAGGAAGATGAAAAAAGAAAAATGTATTATGTTTTATCCTTTAATAATTTGTAAATTCTAGACTATAAGCTAAATAGAGAAACGATTCTTAAAAGCTAGCTTGACACTTCACTAAAGCAAAGTGGAGAATAGAGACTAATCCACATAGAGTTATTTCTAGTATATAGGTGCTTCCATTAAAACAGTTCACTGAATCATAATGTCTGAAATGTTTCTAACAGGAAAAAAAAAAGCACTCTTCATTTCATAATCTCTCAGAGGCGAATATTATAATGCACATACCGCTGAGAAAAAGTAAATATTGAATAAAATTCATACAACTTATAATAAAGTAATATCAGATCCTTTACTACTTATAGGGGGAACTGTGGTGAAGGATGGACAGGGGGATCGCAGCAGAGTATAAGGCCAGAGGAGGAAATGGAGGAAACACACACCTCATGCGTTTGTTCAGGGCAGGCCCCATATAAATCCCCAAGTTCCACAACATGCCACTCAAGAAGTAAGTCAACAGCTTCTTTCTCTTTTAAGCTCTTATATTTGCAGTGTTTGAAAATAATAGAACAAATGTAAAGCTCGGTCATGGGGATAATGTATGAATGGTCTCACTATGTATCTTTGTATCTTTTCTCTGACTCAGAACACACACCTTGGCCTCTCGTCATGGAACACATACAACTACCTTCATAGGAAGCTGAAAAGTGAAAAGAATGTAGGAAAGGAAGAGGGTTGGGTTCCTTATTGCCAATAATTTTGTGTCCAGATTCTTCCTAGAGCCTAGCAGCAGGTGCTGCATTTTATCACTGGCTTCAGGAGGGATACTGCTGAGAAAGGGCCATAGTCTGTGCTCTTCACCTGGTGACAGCAATATGTGAGGGGCTGCTGGCTGAGGTACAGGAGGTACGCTTTAAAGCAATGTTTCCCAACCTTTGTTGTTATTATTACCTTTTCAGATATTTTTCTATAACTACTTCCCATGAAATGTAAACATCACAGATGTACTGTTTGTTGATGTACTATATGCATATCTGTGATTTATACACAAAAAGTTAGATTATTTTTCTCCCCCCGCCAAAAAAAAAATGTTTGCTCCCATTGAGAATTGTTGTTTCAAAGATTTATCATTGGATGTTATTATTGCACAATACAACTTACATCCCTTTCTCCTAATTTGTGCAACTAGAATAGGCCATTAAAATTTGTTTTCATCCTTAAGAAAAAGACTCAACACCATATTTTTGAAACTGCTGTGGAGAAATCGTTCAGATTAAGCAATTAAGGAGAATGAGTGAATTGAAGCTTTTCCGGCACGAAGTCAATTGCCAGTATGCTTTCTTCCCACTGCTAAAACTTGAAAGAAAATGCCTCATGCCTTTAGGAATACTTACATATAATTAGTAAGTCATTTGTATTGCAAAAATTCCATACTCGTCATATATCTTGCTTAGAATAAAGAGCTGGAATTTCACAGAATCATAGTAAACCAAAAAGACTACCTCAAGACTGGGATCATGGGTCATTTTTATTTTATTTTATTTTATTTTTTTAGAGGGGGAGCGCAGAGGGAAGGGGTGGGTGGGGGGAATGGGAACCAGATGCCCCATTTTTATTTTTAAATGTTCTTCAGTTATATTTATTGTACTACACATTTTGAAAATAATATTAATAAAATACTTTATACAACATTTCATATTGTATTTGCATGCACACACACACACACAACATACACAGAGAGAAACGTTTCCTCCCCTCACAGTAAATCATTTTATTCTTCTTTGAAATAAGAACCCTTGCTTTCAGTATCGTAGATGGACTATGCCCCTTACAAGGTAGAGGGACAAGTTGTTACCCATGGTTTTGCTTTAAAACGGAAGAAGTAGGAAGGCGGCAACTCCTGTCCAACACTGCTCGCCCTATTCATTTATAATCTGCCTCTCCCCTGTTTCAAGGAGAAAGTGCACAGCTTTATGCCTTCATGGCGTATTTCCTCACATTTTTGAAAAAAAAAACTAGAAGTAAGCTGGATCTGAAGCATCTATAAAACGTTCAAGTTCCATATCTAAAACTTCAAAGAGAAGAAACCTGGAATGCAAGCAAATGATTTCATCAATTCGTCAAACTGCCATCTACTGATAGAATCAAAGCAGGTACTCAACTATGTGTGAGAGCAGGGATTCGGGCCAGCATGCTTGGAACTTCAGCCCCACTACTCACTAGCTGTGGGACCTTGGAGCAGTTTGCTTAATTTTCCTTGCCGTGATGCTAATTCTATACAACTGGGTTAATAATAACAACCACCTCAAACAGTGTCTTTGAGGATTGCAGGGGAGAAGTGGCCCGGAAAATGTCCAGCACATTGCAAGCATTCAGAAAGGGATTGCCACTGATAACGGTACTATTATCCTATTTCTCCTGGTAAGTCTTTGTTTCCCCCCAATACAATACTAAATAGTAAATACATCTGTTAATGAATTAATGAATATAATTATGATAAAATGACATAAAGCTCCTTAGAAAGTGTATACCTAAATTAAATATTTTCTTCCCTCTCTCTAATGTTCTTTACTGACTGCTCTATATGGTGTTGAAAATCTCAAAGTTTAATAGTAATTATCAAAAATGGAAGTGGCCCTAGCTGATTTGGCTCAGTGGCTAGAGCGTCAGCCTGCAGACTGAAGGGTCCCGGGTTCAATTCCGGTCAAGGGCACATGCCTGGGTTGCAAGCTTGATCCCCAATAAGGGGTGTGCAGGAGGCAGCCAAACAATGATTCTCTTGCATCATTGATGTTTCTCTCTCTCTCTCCCTGTCTCTTCCTCTCTGAAATCATTAAAAATATGTTTTAAAAAAATGAAAATGATCCTGAGCTTAGATGTCAATTCATCTGATCAACTACTTAAAATTGAAATTTTAGGATGGGACTGGAGAAAATTAGCAAATAACATAGATTTCTATTATGACATTCTACAATTTAAAATTTTATAAATCTCATAATACAGGAAACTGAAAAATTAATTGGTTAGTTTTAAATCTTCCTGAAAATAGAGTACAGGATCTAAAATGATGCTTCTCAAACAATAATGGACAGATGCATTACCAGGGGGCCTTTATCTGGATCCTAAAAGGAGCTAAAAGGTAGATCCTAATTTAGCATGTCCGGTCCGGGGCCTGAAATTCCTCAGGCCTTTATGCAATGCTGATGCTGTTGTCTGCAAACCAGTTTGAAAAATGAAAACCTATGATATTGAGATATTCCATATTACTTGAGTTGAGAGATAAATAAAATGGTTTTGAGCCACTAAAAAGAGATAAGGGATAATAAAAAGAATGTAATTGTACCATTCATTTTCTCCTTAGGGCAAATTTTTAGCTCTTTGCATATCTATCATTAACTGTAAAAATAAAAAAGGATGCTACACAAATGAAGATTATAACAGATAAGTAGAGACAAGTGACAACTAACTGTGACTGCAGACTTTTTTTTAGCTTTCAATAACAAGCCTAGCAAAACCCAAAAAGGTGTACTTGAAAAACATTACTCAAATGTCAGTTTTCAACAAAAAAGCAGGAAAAAAAGAGGGAAGAGTTGAATATTTAAAAACATGGCTAAAGGTATAAGGCGAATGAAAAAGTGGGAAATTATTTGCAATGTATATGATAGGGAATAGGTTAGTTTACTTAATATACACAGAGGTCTTAGATATAGCAAGTCCCTAGATATAAAAAAAATCCAATTTTCGAATGGGTGAATAAATGTACATACATTTTCAAAATATAACCATGCTAGTAATCAAGGGATTACAAATTTAAAATATGATACTATTGACCAACTGTTAAATTGTGAGACTAAAAATGTTCATTTCCAATGTTATCAAAGATACAGTGAAATGGATACTCTTACACAATGTACTTTGATAATGTTTTAAAAACAATCAGTAATCTATATCAAAGACTTTAAAATACTTTTACATTAGGTGTCCACTCATGAGTATAAAATATTTTCCATTCAAAAGTAGCAGCTTTCTCTTCTTACTTCTGCCAAGATAGAGACCAATGCCTAGCCTTAATATTTGATATATTCTTCTACACTCATGCTCTCTTTGATTTTACTGAAAGCAAAATAACATCCCCAAAGACTAGTTCCTTGAACAGGGTCCTGGGATCAGGTGATTTGATAAGCTCTGATTCATGTCCTCTCAGTCCAACTTTTCGCTCTGGCCATTGCTACAGCAGCCAGCTGCACGCAGATGTTAACTGACAACACTTTGCTTCCTCGCCACCCTGTATGTCTTCTTTTCTGACCTGGAGCTGTAGGATGAATCCATTCAGTCTTTCTGAAAATGAGGAAATTAACATCTCATGCAAATATCCCAGGTCAAGGGGTAACAAAAGTACAAAATTTCCACCAAAACTTCTGCTCTGTCCACTCCAAGTGTGAAATTCCCAATCTGCCAGCAGCAGAAACCAATGCCAAGCCTTGCACATAGCCATGCCCATAATGGAACCCAGCAATGCACTTTATGGCAGGTTGCTTAAACTGGATCTTTACCCTGGATGAGGCAGCAATTTTCTCTTGCCAGAAATGAAATTATTTCTGAATAGGAGTTTACTTTTTCTATAATCATGTTGCCTCTGGAGGGTGAAAGGTTAACATCGGTAGTGCACGGGATGGCTAAATAGCCATCTCAGATGGTGAATAAGGAAAAATTACATTTATTTAAGGAAAAGGGGATGGGAGTTGGGGATATTCAAAGGAAAGGGCTACATAGAACTGAGCCAAAGAGTATTGGGTCCATGATGGCAACAAAATATACTTAGGGCAGTGAAACAAGGAAGGGCATAGAAGAAGCAAGCATAGGAGGGCATAGGTTAGGCTGCTTTGGCTCACTGAGAAGTCAGAGAAAAGGACACCTTGGAGACAGGTTCAGGGGCTCAGCCTTGGAAGAACTGTTGCTGCCCATTGCTCCGTGCCTGTGAGGGAAAGGCACAGGTGTGCTCCTTGGAGGGAGAGCGAGCACTGGGGCCTTTGTCCTGAGCATATTTGTCTCTTTCTTGCAGGTGGGAATCTTAGGGGATGTCTCCGGGAGGGTCTCAATAGAATATTCAGCTTTCCAGATGTGCTTGTTCAGGGTTGTGGTCTCCACTGATTGGTCGGTGCCAGGACAAGGGGTCATAAGTCAATGACCTGAGGCAGCATGGTGCCATTTGTTTGGTTTTGCTGCTTTACTGGGCCTGGAGCTGAAATACAACTAAAGACTAGCTGTTATCTTTAGGGAGGAAAAGGTCAGGGGTCCCAACCGCATATGGAAGGAGAGGATATGTTACCCTGGAGGTGAGGTTCTTGTTTTCCCAGTTTTGCCCCTTGCTAGGTATTCAGAGCTTGTTGCCCTGGTGAGTTTCTGTACTTGGCCCATTTTCCTTGCTCTGCTTATGTCTAACAGAGAACAAAATGGGTACTAAGAGGAAATTATTACTTTTTACTAAAAATCCTTTCATATTTTCTGGATCGTTTCCTGGCCTTTATACCATATACATTTCTATTGGCTAATTCCTCATTGCCTACAATATTCATTTCAAATCTTATATTCTCAATGAGTCCTACCTTGACCCCTATATTCAATACAAAACTGGGAACTCCCACTTTAGCACTTTTCACCTGTTTTTTTTTTGTTTTTTTTTTTTTTTTTTAAATATATTTTATTGATTTTTTACAGAGAGGAAGGGAGAGAGATAGAGAGTTAGAAACATCGATGAGAGAGAAACATCGATCAGCTGCCTCCTGCACATCTCCCACTGGGGATGTGCCCGCAACCCAGGTACATGCCCTTGACCAGAATCGAACCTGGGACCTTTCAGTCCGCAGGCATTCAATACAAAACTGGGAACTCCCACTTTAGCACTTTTCACCTGTTTTTATTATACTGTCTGTCTTTGTTTTATCACTCTATCTCTCTACTTTCTGTTGTTTATTATTTACTGTCAACCTTGTTATAATGCAAAGTACATTAAGGCAGAGATTTTTTTTTTCTGTTTCACTGATATTTTCTAAGCATCTATTGGAAAATACTCAATAGAACATATTTTTATGAATAAATGCTTTCATAGTAGTAAAATTTACAAACCATTAATATTCATATATGGAATGATAAAATTCAGCATATTCACAAAATATAATATTAAAAAGCAGTTAATGAGTGAACCATATTTATATATCTCAATATTGAGAGAACTCAAAAACAAAACATTGTTTTACATTCTACAGGCCTCTATTTCTCAGTACCAAACAAAACATTGAGTGAAAAAAAAGAAGTTGAAAACTTATTTGCAGTGTCAGATTTCATTTATGTAAAATCATATGCACTAGGCAAACCACTATGATATATGTTTTATGAATGTGAATGTTCCCATAATCTGGTACATATAAAATTCCTTTCAGATATCAAACTTTGAGATAGCAAACTCAAAATATTATAAATAATGGGCAATAAAGTTAATGATCAAATGGGGCTTCAGCTTTATCTGTAAAGTTCTTGGTTTTATTTTTTAAAGAATGCACGTGCCATTGACCACATAATATAATTATAAATTAAAATGTATCTAGAAGACAAAAAGACACCTCTGGCTTATGTATGGAAAATAGATTTGAGTGAGACAATGAGTTAAAGTGATTTCGTGAATTTCTCTCTTTTCTGCAGCCTGGAAAATGAGTTGGGGCTACTAAATTCGAGTGGGAGGAGACAGAGAGATAGCACTGTCCTTAAAGTGAAAGGTGCCTGTGAGTCACAGCAGGCATGTGGTCAGTCACACATTCATGGATTCTTCTCCAACTTCTGCCCACACTCATCACTTCCTCCTCCAAATTACTGAACCTACTGTAGATTTCTTTTCATGTATCCCTACATTATCTAGTATCTTGTTGAACACATACTAATTTAAAGTTCTGTAAAATAAATGCTTATTAAAAAGAGAGACAGAGGGGATGGAAGATGGAATGTGTGGAAGAAAAAGAAGGAAAGAGAAGAAAAAATAAAGAAAGCAATTCAGGCCAACCCATCAGCTATTTTAGTCTCTATACAATTGTGAAGACCTACTTTCTTTTCTTTAATTAATGAAATACAATCATTTATGTTAAGAGAAAATGTATTTCTTCTGGCAAAGGAGCTCAAACAACTATTACAATTTAGATTTATCAAAGTGAAGGCATTAGCTTCTTGGCAGGTATGGGAACATTATTTGTACATCTTAAGTATCCTTCTAACGTCTCTTTCCTCCCATTTGGAATTTGCTTAATATATAACTGACAGGTTGCTCTTCAGAAATATTTCTAACTTTGGGCCACTGCCACTTCCCTGTACAAGGACTTAATTTGTTCCCAAGTGTTTATAGCATTAAGTCTATACTCCTATTCTTGGATTTATGATCTACTCTTTAGTCTAACCATAGCTTAACAATACTCCCAAACAATTTTTTTTTACAGCTCCCTTAAACAATATCCACTATGGTCAAGGAGTCTTAACTTTGTCCCTCATTCTGTTTATGTCTAAAGGCTCAGGATAATGCTGCTTTATCTTCACAGAATGCCCACCCCCTCCACTGCTTAAATCTATTACTAGTATACCAGTAACTTTCCCTTCTTAGTGACTACAGGCCCTTGGAGTGGTGGGGGAAAAAAGAGGAGGCAGAGGTAGGTTGGCTTTCAGAATTTCAGTAATTTAATTGATCTCATGATGACTGTCACTATCAAACTTTGTTGCAATGTGTTTGGTCCTATGGCCTAACTACAGCTCAAATACACCCTTATAAGACATATAAGGTTTGTTTTTTTTCCACATTACATCACAAGTAAGCCCTCTATAATTGCCTCTACCATGTCTCAACTATTACAGAGTCAGCATTAGTCATTCAAAGCATTTATTCATCAACATATTTTGTGATCTTCAAGTCACAAGGGATTCATTGGTGATCAAGATACACCCCATTCCTGTCCTTTTAGAGCATATATTTAGTGGATAAAAACAGAGCATTAATACATAAGTAACCTAATTTCAAGGGTATTAGTGCTATCGCATAGACAGGGTGATGTGACAGTAAATTGTACAAAAAAAGCGACAACTATAGATTGAGTCATTAGGACAGGTTTTCTGACGGTGCGCAATGTGAGCTAAGCCCCAATGAAAACACACATTTCAAGTGCATTCCAGTTAGTGGGATCAACAAGAACATAAATCCTGAGGCTGGAAGGACATTGGTATCTGGGTAACCCGAGAGTTCAGTGTGGTTGCAGTGTAGTGAGGAAGGGAGAAAATGGTGTAAGTTGATGTAGAAAAGAGACAAGGACAAATCATCTAGGACCTTGTGGACCAAGGTATGGATTTTTCATTATATTGAAAGTAAAATGGGAGGTCACTGGAGGATTTTAATTTTCACGTCAATATTGATCTTTTTCCTCAATGGAGAAGAGAGACTATGGCACACCAAATCCACTTTTGCTCTTACTTCAGAGACAGGTTCTGGAAAAACATTATGCATTTTGGAATAAAGTGGCTTTTAGTATCTGCTAATGATCACTGATATGCTTCTCAGTAGACCCTTGTTCCCTTGACCTATTAGCACTAAAGGTATTGCCTGCAGAGTATCCCACATCCAACATCTGTAGATCAAATGACCATCAAACCTTCCAAAGTTCTGCATAAAAGAAGATAAAGCTGAAGGAAAAATCTTTTAAGACAAGAGTAAGTTCCAATTACTCCTGGGTGAACCAGCTTATTAGACAAGGAAGTAAAAAGGTTTTTAAAAAAGTAAAAAGCCTAATTGTAAAGGTACTAACCACGGCAACTCTGTCTTTAAGTAGAGAGTACAGCATAGCTCCCCCAATTCTGATTTACCCTCTTCCAACTACATAAATCCCCTTTGTGCTTCAAGGCTGAAGTTAGGTCTCACATTCCATAAAAATATTTATGTTTACAAACACTATCATAGTGTAATATTGTATTATTCTTAAAATGTGTTGCACTACTGCTGGTAACTATAGCTATTGCAATAACCCAGGAAGTAAATTGAGAATTTCAACAATTTATTTTTGGATACTATCTGCTCTTATAATGTACTTCTTCCCAAAATTGATAGTATTCAATAAAATAAGTGAGCAAGATTGCATTCAATCTGTTCAAATATTTTCAGAAAATCACTTAATCCTAAGTACGTCATAAATTGGAACTAATGAATGGCTGTCTTTGGCAAGCTCTGAGCACAAGGAAGGAGAAAGTTCTGATAAGAAAAGGATGTCAGAGATATGTAAATCCTAATGCAAATGGAAGCAGGGGTAAATTAAAAAGAGCTGGGGAAAATATGCTCTACTATCTATTTTTACTAACAGCTGAATGGGATATAGGTCAACCCAATTCCAACCCTTGATAGACCTCAGAGTAGATATTTGACATTGTTTTTGTTGTTGCTAGCATCCAAGTTCCTACTTCTGACTAGCACCTTATCTCCCTGTTGGCAAAAGCTTCTTTTTTTGCATTTTTTATGGAAGGTAGTGATCAGCCCCATAGATACCGAAGGGGATGACGTTTCTCACTCCATACCAGCATAGTCAAGAGCACATATTTTGGGAGTGGCGAGTTAGACTTTGTGGCTCCTTGATGATATCATTCCCTAGTTAGAGTTTATATATTCTTTGAAGTGGCGGTCTGTACCAGCCTCTAATTGCTGCATGAAATTTTTCAGACATCAACAAGCCTTCTAGAGCTCCCTTTGTCTTTGCTGATTTTCCAAATCAAATCCTCTAGGCCAGTGGTTCTCAACCTGTGGGTCGAGACCCCTTTGGAGGTCGAACGACCCTTTCACAGGGGTCGCCTAAGTCAGAAAACACATATATAATTACATATTGTTTCTGTGAGTTATCACTATGCTTTAATTATGTTCAATTTGTAACAATGAAAATACATCCTGCATATCAGATATTTACATTATGATTCATAACAGTAGCAAAATTACAGTTATGAAGTAGCAACGAAAATAATTTTGGTTGGGGGTCACCACAACATGAGGAACTGTATTAAAAGGTCGCGGCATTAGGAAGGTTGAGAACCACTGCTCTAGGCTATCATGAATTTTGTAAGCTTCCAATAGTTTGTGTGTGTGTGTGTGTGTATGTGTGTGTGCTTGGTTCTAATGCTTGAAAGCAATAAATGTGGTTAGTACTGACCCAGGCATTATTTAATCTTTTTTTCTCTCGGTGTCCAAACTCCCTCCAAGCCAACCATGCCCAAACCCTCCAAGCCAACCATGCCCAAACCCTCCAAGCCAACCATGCCCAAACCCTCCAAGCCAACCATGCCCAAACCCTCCAAGCCAACCATGTGCACTGCTCCCCCAACCACAGCTACAAGCACTAAGATGCCTTATGCCTCTTTTTGTTACAATTCAGAACCTACCCTTAGGATACAAAAATTATTAGAAGATTAAAGCCAAAGCTAGAGCAGCTATTCTTAAACTTAGTATCCTTAGAATACGATGTGGTATATGTTTAGAAGGCCACACTTACTCAAAAGCAAACCATGGGAGAAGCCCAGGAATTTTCATTTTTTACAAGCCAAGCAGAGTCCTGCTAAACAGGCTCAAGCCACCATTGGCTACGAAGGGAAAGAGCCACGTATAGATGGTCCTCTGTCTCATCGTGTATTTCATATTTCGTTCATATTTACCTAACAAACTGATTTCTTTATCATTATGTGATTTCTTTGGCGAATCAGTTTGCTCTTATTTGTTTGTGCTTTCTTGTGAATTTCTTGTTACTATTTATGGCTTATTTATTTATTCTGTGGAAGTGTCTAGCTTCTTATAACCAACTTTAGAGCATTTTTGGAAAGGTCAGTTTCTCTACTGAGACAAATTAAATTCTGCTCCTCTAAGGAATCCTTCCTGTGAGCATGGGGAATGGTAAACATTCAGCATTAGCAAGCACTTGCCAAGGAGTCCTGTAATAAGCTGAAAAATAAATGTTTACTGTTTCAGCATTTCAGAGAACACAGATATTCATGTTTTCTTTTACTCTATAAAAATATTGACTACTGAAAATGAAACTTTTTCACAGCCAATGAAATTAAATTAAAATTTTTCTTTTTTTAAAATAGTAATATATTTACTATTCTGAGTATAATTTCTGTGTAGAAGTTGAAAAAGTCAAAACATTTTTTCTAGAATTCATATAGTTCTCATTATAGCTATATGATAAAAATAATCCTGGCTTGGGATTGAAAATACAATTTTTAATTCCAAATCTGACTGTTTTTAAATTTTATAACTTTTAGTTTTATATTTTTTATGTATTAAATGGATATAAATTTAACTCACTTGATTATATTATTACAAGACAGTATTAAGGTTGTAAACTATAAAAGCACTCCACAAACAGAAAGTACTTGTAAATAATATTGTCACAGAATAAGGCATTTAATTTAAATAATTATAAGAAATAACAAAACTACAATGCCAAGATCTGGAAACACCCAAGTGCCCATCAGTAGATGAGTGAATAAAAGAGCTGTAGAACTTTTACACAAAGGAATACTATTTGGCTATAAAAAAGAAGGAACTCTTACCCTTTGCAACGGCATGAATGGACCTGGAGAGTATTATGCTAAGCAAAATAAGCCAGTCAGAGAAAGACAAATACCATATGATCTCACTTATATGTGGAATCTAATGAACAAAATAAACTGATGAACAAAATAGAAACAGAGGCATAGATACATGAAACAGACTGAGAGAAGTCAGAGGGGAGGGAGTGGGGGGAACTGGATGAATGAAGGTGAAGAGACTAGCTAAATAACATATATGCATAACCCATGGGCACAGACAATGATGAGGGGAGAGGGAGGAGGAGGATAGAGGTGGGCAAAGGGAAGAAAAATGATGTAATAATGTCAATAATATAAAAAAAGAAAGAGAGATATAAAGAAAGAAAGAAAGAAAGAAAGAAAGAAAGAAAGAAAGAAAGAAAGAAAGAAAGAGAGAGAAAGAAATATAGTTTTATGTGTTTAGCACTATTCTAAGTAGTGTGTGTGTGTGTGTGTGTGTGTGTGTGTGTGTGTGTGTGTGAGACAGAGAGAGAAAAGAGGGAGAACCTCATTTAATACTCAGAAAACCCTATAGCATTGATATTGTGACCCATTTCTCAGATGAGAAAGCTGAGGTGACAGAGAAGTTAAGTAACATGTCAAAGATCCCATAGATTTTTCACAGGTATTTTACAAAAAAGCATCAAGAATAAACTATTTCTTTTAAATAAAGATACCAATAAACACAAGTATTTTGAAATTGACCCTGGCATCTTCATAGGTCCATAGCATACATATACATTTTTCTCCTTATGAAGCTCAACAAAATAAATGCATTTATTTAATTAAGAGGAGTTTGTGCTATTCTCACTTCCCTTCCAAATCCTGTGACTCAGATGATTGCCTGCCTTTACGCAGATAGCAAAAATAGCCAACTGGAATGCCATGTAATTGCTGGAATTTTAATTGCCTGGGAAAGAGGAGCATAAAATAGTATTACAGTCAGAGCCAGGCTAGATTTAAAGTTAGTGACTATTTAAGTTTGTGATTTATGAGGCTCCTCGGCAATGTATGCTCCTTCCTCAGAATCCCCGGCAGAGAACCATAGCCCTACATCTTCGATTACATAATCTAAAACTCCCACCACTAATATCGTTTCTATGTTGTCATTTTTATCCAATCTACTCTGGTAAGAGACATAAAAGTCATTATGCTCATTGTGTAGCACCATGAATTATTGATGAATATTAACCATGAAAGTACAATGCCAATGATTTTGTGCCAAATTAGATATTGCTTGCTAGATGATGACACATGCTTAGCAAAGTTTTCAGAAAAATAGTTAAAAGTATAAAATTTGATTTATCAGTTTCATTTGCTTCTCAAAATTAGAAAAAAAGGCTGCCACTATTGGATTAATTCCAAGAATACTCAAGTTCAGTGGGAGAGCTTTTGAGTTCCAAGTACAGATGTAGGATATCTGAAATGGGGAAAGAAAAGAGTCCCATTATGTCTCTGTTTATTGAAAAGACACCTACAGTGACTACTTTACCTATTTTATAAGTTTACACTCGCAGAAGCATGGAGAATCTGGCCCCAAAATCATGAGATTTAGCAGGCTGGTACAAAAGGGCAACAGACCAGGGAATGAAGGGAGCTGGGCAGTAACTGAAGGGTCAGCTGGGCACCAAAATGAGGATGGGCTGAGGGAAACTGGAAAGGATGAAGATGTAAAATAGCCACAGGATGTCCAATACAGCATAGGGAATATAGGCAGTAACATGTAGTATGTCAGATGGGCACGAGTTATCAGGGTGATCACATTAAATTATATAAATGTCTAATCTCTAGGCTGTACACTTAAAAACTAATATTGTATGTCAACTGTAATTAGCCAATTACAGTTGACATACAATATTAAAGTAAACAATCAAAAGTAGTGATTGCCTTTAAAAAAAAGGCTTCATGTGAGTACATTAAACCAACCTAGATAATTCAGAATAATCTCCCAATCTTAAACTCAACCTATTAGTAACCATAATTACACCTGCAAAGTCTCTTTTGCCATGTAAGGTAACCTATTCTTGGGTCTAACACCAGACAGCAAAAATCATGGGGTCTAATTTCTGCTTGCCACAGTTAGATAATAACATTCCCATTTTTTAAATAAGAAAGTGGCGATTTGGAAAAGATAAATTTGTCATCGGTTGCACACAGTAAATGGCAAAGACAGAATGAAAGGCCAAGTGTGTTTGAGTTCAGGCTCAGTGTTTCCATTGACCCTGAAATTCCTCTGTATCTGCTCACTGTTCACCTTAGTCGAGTGATGCAATTTGTTTCTCATCAAACACAGCTTGTGGGGCACATTTTTCTAGATAACAGGGAAGAGAAAGACACACTCATTGTACTTCACTTCTCTTCCTGTCATCTTGATTTTTCTGTTTTAGCTCTGATCTCATAAACTTTCCCCCTTCCTCACAAATGAAAAAAAAATGGTTAGAAAGAAAATAAGAGAGTAGATTTAAAAAAAAAAAGACAAGGAAATACGAGGGACAGAGGTATAACAGAAGCGAGAGAGGTAGTGTTAGGGTTTCAGGGGAGGGAGAAAGGGAAAAGGCAAAAGAAAATTTTCAGAAAAAGAAAGGGAGGGAACAGGCAGAAATGACACTGGCATACTCAAAATTAAATATACTCATTGTAATCAAGAATAATAGTTTATACACTGAGTGATTAGTTAGAAATTTTACCCATTGATCTGTTTGTATTCCTAACCAACGCCTACATATTGCTGACCAGGCCCCAAACAAAACATACAATCTAGCTTTAATATGAAAAACACTTGAAGCCAGAATTGCAGCTTGAGGTCATTTCATCCCTTTGTCTCTCATCCTTGTCCTACTTAACAACAGTCCTTAATGCAAATTCCTCTGTCCCTCTCTCTTAGGCTACATTCTTATTGCAGCTGTCCTTGCTCTATCCTTCCTCCCCTCCCTACCCCCACAACTTCATTTTCTTATTACATCTTTTCCATTTTGTCTCCTGAAACCAGATTTCACTGGAAATATAACCTCAAACTTAAAAAATAAAATAGAACGTTCTCTTTACAGGCAGATCTCCCGAAATGTTGGTTCCTTTCAATGTTTCTATATGGAAGACACTGTTCTAGTGTTGGGAACACAAAAATATGAAAGGTCATGTCACTGTCTTTGCAGATTTTATACCCTGGCCATTCAGAAGGCTAGTAAATGAGTAGATAATATTAGTGTAATACGGTTCAAGGCAATAAGAGATGACGCCCTGATTTTCTTGCCTTCCATCCTTATTTCAGACCATCATGCTTTCACTCTCCAATAAAATCTCTTTCTTTAAGATGTTTGCTATACCAGTATATTATTTCTACCCTCAACTCCACCCTGATATAATTTTAAATGCCCTCAATTGACTCATTTCTCTTTTCCTTTCAGAGGATTTTCCAAGTTTCACATGTACCTTCATTCTGCACTGTCCACCTCAGTTTTCCAGGTACTTAAACTTCTCCTTCCACATATAAAAATAACTTTAATTTGTATCCTTCCTTCTTTGTTTCCTTCTTTTAGAATGTAAGAAGTGTCTTCCCTTCGGTTCCAGGCTAACTCTTCCTCCTGTTCTTTAGATTTGAGTGCTCTTTTGCTCCTCAAAATCCGTGATTCATCTTGCATCTCTGTTTTCCTCTTTGACTACATTCAAACCCCGGCAAGTCCCACCCATCTTACACACAAAGCTTGCCCTTGACCCAGGTTACTCCTTAGTTAACCTCTTAACTCTTTCCTATATTTTATCATACACCTTCTTGAAGAAGTAGCATAACTACTATCGTCACTACCTCAGTTCAAATTTCATCTAAAACCCAAGGCAATGTAGCCAATACTTCACTGAAAATCTGTAGGTGTGACTTCACACCTAGAGATACACGGAAAAAACAACAACAACAAAACATTACTTATTTTCTTTCAGTTAAATCAAATATACTTCTAAATCTCTAGCCAGCCAGGATGTTGGGAAACCCAATTTTTGCTGTCCAAAGAACCCTCTACTACTCAGGTTCGCAGTGGTTTGGGGAGGTTAGTGGGTGCCTTGGAAAACAAGGGTTTACTTGTGAAATCACCTGTTCCCTACCAGTCCCTGGCCTGTCTTCCACCACCTCCCTGTTTGCAGCAGCCTCATCAACTCCTGGTTATAAAACCGTTTACTGCGTCCAAGTCTTCACGCATCCGTCTTCTGCACTGGGATCGCCCTTTGCTCCCTTCCTTGCTTGGATTCCTCCTGTTTATTTTTCAGAATGGAGCTCAAGTTTTTATTCCTTCCTTCCCTGCACACTCCCTAACCCTTCAGAATGATTTAGACATCCTCATATCCTCATCATTGCATTCTGTGTAATCTTGTATAATCATTACTAGATCCTGTGATTAGAACAGAGAGTATATTAGTCTCCCAGGGAATTTGTGATCTAAGGGAGAACGTAAGGGGGAAAAATTGGCGACTGCAAAACTGGATGTGAAGTTTAGTAGGAGTGATTATAGAACTTAATATACAATGTTTGTTACGTAGTTTATGTTTATTAAACAAAAAGGCTTATTATAATATTTGTGTGGAACTAAAGTATATAAAGTAAAAAACTAAGTCCCCCTTTCTCCTTTCCCTGACTCAAACCCAGTTTACCGGTCTAATGTTTATCAAATGTGCCCACTCTACCAGTTTAGCGTATATCTCTCTGTATTTATTTTTACATTTTACAAGAAGTGTTTATAAGCATACTTACCATGCTGCATTTTGCTTTATTCATTCAATCATCTATCATAGATACTTTTTCCTTCCAAGAAACATTTTCTATTTACATGAAGAAGATTTTAATTTTAATTATGTTTAGTATCTTTGTGATTTCTTCTTTCTAAACAATTCTAAATGTTTCAATGGAACCTAAAGTGTTTAGATATTGCAGCAATGTGAGACATTTAATTTATTCAAAGCAAATAATTTACTCTTTAATCTCCCCAAAATATAATTTACAGTAAGGATTCACAAGAAAATTAAAAACAACATGGTGTTTGAAAGTCTGGTTCTGTGCTGATGAGATTATCTGATTATCTTGAGCTACCCAAGTCAGTGACAGCTTGAACATCCTTGTTTAGTGTCATTTTGTAAAAGTGGATCTTTTTTTTTGCCAGGGATATTCTGTTTCAATGCCTGATTTTTAAACGGTGTCTATACATGCAGACCTGGCAGAAGTCAGTCGAGCTAACTACAATCTTAATAACTTGCTTTTTTCTACTCGATGAACTCTAATTTTTAACATGTTGCTTCTTGCCTTAACTCTGCTTTCCCCTGTGGTTATACCTGTAACATTATTTACCTGTCTGAATAATTTTTATTTTAACTTGCATCATTGGATATTAGTGCCTCCCTTTGCCTGGTGAGCATGAGACTTATCTCTGGATATTTAGAACAGATTTCAGTCTTCTTTGCTCTCTTGTCTTTTCATTTGAAACATTCTCTATCCAGTGCAAGCCTCTATTTTCCCAACACAGAGCTGTGGCCCTTCTCGTGATCTGCGCTTTTGCTTTCCAAGCCTGGTCTTTCTATAGGTCGTTAGCACACGTGAGAATAGTTTTCAGGTGCACGTGCGGATTCCACATTTGGGTGCACTGACGTCCTTCGTGGATCACATTACTTAGGGGCCTTGCTAAGCCTCTTATTGCATCTATATTAGTCACATTGAGCAGTGTGATCTCAACCGGATCACCTCAACCTCCAAATTCTGGTCTCTCCTTAACTCTCTTATTTTTTTCCTTTCCTAGACCTTCAGATCCTACTAATCCACTCAGATTTTGAATATGGTCAGCGATTAACTGACTTTCACAGTTTGTGACAAATTACTACTAAAACATACGGGCACACTTGTGCTGCCTTTTGTGTGGCAATTGGAAAACAACATTGCCTCTTTTAACTTCCCAGCCTCACGATCCATCCATCCTCATCCCACCCCGACACTGCACCCACCCATGGTAACAGCAAGAAACCTGGGACTACATTTGCCAGAATCTCTACCAGCAGTTTCCAGTTTAGAGTCCACTAATCGGAAGCACCTGCGTCAGGTTTGGAGGGAATAAAAGCCGAAAAGCCATCTTGCCGTTCTTCGGGCAACAGCGGGCAGACGTGCGGGTTTCTGCGGAGACTTTGCAGCAGCCTCTGAGCATTTTACTGTGAACCAACTGCCTCAGTTTGCACAGCATCACCCAGCCCGTGTGACAGAAACTGGGAACTTGCAACAATGGAAATTCTTGGCCTTGCTCCAGACCTACACATTCAGGCGGTAACTGTTTTACTGATTCCCCTCGTTGATTCTATCTACCAAAGTTGAGAAATCCTGACATGTATTTTAATACCATAAGTCAGGGCCGAGTTTTTAAACTGGGTCGGTTATCAAAATGATCAGGAGTGATTGTGAAAACGGCAGATTCCTGGACCCCAACTCATAGCTCTCCATAAATAAGACTGTCCAGGGAAAGGGCCTGTGAGTCGGGCCTCTTACAAGTATCCCCAAGTGACTCTGTTTGTCGAGTGTGGGGAGTTACTCAAGTATTGCTCTGTGGTCTCCTTATAGTTGCAAAGCAAGGGAAAAACAATGTCATATATTATTAATGAAAGAGCTGCGACTTATTTGGAAAACTGTGCTCACTCAGCATAAAGTCCCTTTCTAAAACTTTTACATTCTACAGCCCTCTATTTCTCAGTCCTAAACAAGGATGACTTGCATGCCAATCACGATGATTTCATCACAATCACTACTGAAGTTGCATATACCTGGGCCTCATTCAGAGCTACCGAATTGGATCTCTGGGCATGGACTTGTTTGATAAACACACTAGCACACAGAAATGAGAGAGCTACCAAACAGTTTTTCCCTAGTTTATACTATCCCTTACTTATCAGAATGTATCACCAGATGTGCTATCTACGCTACAAGGACAAATATGATAAAGAGACACCTACAAAGAGTACTCTGTTAGCTCTGGGCTTCAGTGTCTTCATGGGAAAATGAGGGTGTGGAAGTAGATTATCTCTAATTTCTCTTCCTGTTCTAAAGGGCTATGATTAAATTGTGCATTTATCAACCTGTACACATTGCCACTTCTGAAACCCATAAATAATGTTCTATGCTTTTCCTTGGGCCTCCTGCTTAATATTTATTACATTGTCCAGAGGCAAATATTTCAATTTTATCACCCATGTTGGTACCAAAAAAAAGGGGGGGGGGGAGGTGGAGAGACAGAAAAGAGTACTGTAAATATTTTGTTCATATTTTATTTCTTAGAAAATTATTTTTTCCTCAAAATATTCAAAATGATAATCATATTCTTAGTCAATCTTACAAGACAACTGAATTATATTTTACTTCTGCATGGTTGAGTCTACTGCTGTAACTTTCTATTGAAGTCTTTACTTCAGTTATTGTATTTTCAACTCTAAGATTTCTGTTGCGTTTTTTTGTTGTTTTTTTGACGGTTGCTATTTCCTTATTGAACTTCTCATTGTGTTTATGCATTGTTTTCTTAATTTTGTTTAGTTGTCTATCTGTACGTTATTGTACAGTCATATGCCACATAACAGCATTTTGGTCAACAAAAGACCACATATACAACTGGTATGCCATATAGTCTAGATGGGTAGTAGCTATGCCATCTAGATTTGCGTATGATGTTTACACCAATGATGCATTTCTCAGGATGCATCCTCATCATTACATGGTGCATGACTGTCATTCATTAAACATTCTTAAGAGAATTATTCTGAATTTTTGTCTGACAGTTCACAGATATTTATTTTTTTAGGGTCATATGGGAGCTTTATTAGTCCCCTTTGTTGGTGTCATAGTTACCTGATTTTTCATGATCCTTGATTCCTTATATGGTATCTGCATATTTGAGTAATCAGGTTCCAGACCTAACAAGTACATTTGGCCATGATAGTCTTCACCAGTCAAAACAGTTTGGGTTTCTGGGTGTGTCTGCAGATAATGATGTGGGACTTGCTATTATTGTCAATTTGGGGGTAAAGTGACTGTTTAAGCTCTGAGGATGGAGGTATGGAGCAGGTGTAACCGCTGGCTGAGAACCACTGGATAGGACTGCTGGCTTGGTTCCCTACCCAAGTACCATGCCAATCACGATGATTTCATCACAATCACTACTGAAGTTGCATATACCTGGGCCTCATTCAGAGCTACTGAATTCGGTCTCTGGGCATGGACTTGTTTAATAAACACACTAGCACACAGAAATTTGAGAGCCACCAAACAGTTTTTCCCTAGTTTATACTATACCTTACTTATCAGAATGTAGGCTGTAGAGTGGACTCTGCAGTTTCCTGGTTTCTCTGTTCAAGCTTACGAGATGGTTGGCACTGAGTACACTTCAATGGTAGATGGAGCTTCTCTACCCTGGCAGTGTGGCAGAACAGAACCCAGTGTCCTGTCCAGCTTATTATTTGGGACCCAAATCAGCCCAGAGTGTGTACTGAATTCCCATTGGTTTTGCTCTGCAAATGAGGGAAGTCATGGGCTGTGCTCTGTTCAAGTGCCACTGTACTTAAGCTGTGGAATGGCTGTGCAGCTTCCCGTGTGCCCTGGTTAGGTGCCCTGTCAGATACGCTGTGTTCAGCATTGATGGTTCTACAGATTATATTTACTCCCTGGCCACAGTAAGAGAAGCTGCTCTAAAGCCAGTAAAGTCCTTTGTTGTCATAACTTGTCAATATGTACCCCATATTCCCTGAACAAGCATGGTCATGGCTTTGCTCTGCAAACTATAGGCTCACCCAGCCCACCTCTTAGCTTGAGAGCTTCTGGGATGCACAACTTCCAGAAATTGTCTCCAGTCATCCTGGTTAGATAGGGCCTGAAGACAGTCTTCACAGTGGGTGGAGCTATGTCTCAGCACCCAGCCTGGACAGGAAGGGGAGAGGTTGCTCCAGGCTGCTCTCAATTTCCCAAACAGGCTCTCCAATCAAGAGGATATGGGCCCTGGCCAGCGTGGCTTAGTGGTTTTGTGCACTGAAGCATCTCAGATTTGACTCCTGGTAAAGGTCACATTCTTGGATTGTAGGTTCAATGTATCAGGCACATGCAGGAGGCCACTAATGGAAGTGTCTTTCTCACATCGATGTGTCTCTCTCTCTCTCTCTCTCTCTCTCTCTCTCTCTCTCTCTCTCTCTCGCCCTCCCTCCCCCTCCCTCCTCTCTCTCTCCACCCTCCCTCTTTTCCACTCTCTCTAAAAAAATCAATGGAAAAATATCCTCAGGTGAGGATTAACAACAACAAAATAATGGTCTGGGAGCAACTACTCTCAGCCTTGGCTATAAAGTAATTCCCCTGTCTGTGACTAACAGAGGAATGCTCCTCGCCCTTAATGGCTTTGTTCTGAGGGTAATCGGTTCTGCCTGTCCATCTCTGGCTCCAGTGCCACTGGGTTGGACTGCTTCCAAGAGTAGTTGCCAGCCTTTCTGTTCAGATAAGGCCTGCAGACACTCTCCACAATGAGTAGAGCTATGATTCATCTCCTTGCTTGGTTGTGGACAAACCTGGCTCTTCTAGGGCCGGCAAAACTCATTTGAGATTTGAATTAGGCAGCTCTGCACCCCACTGAATTCCCTGGTCAGCCCTAAAATGCTGAAATTGCTTTAGATAAATTAAAGTTCTTAAGGACATGGAAGTGAGGACTGTAAGGTTGGAGACACCATATTATTTCTTTGTAATGGAATTTTGGTGCATGTAGGGACCATCTTATTGAAAAAGAGGTGTATCAGGAAAATTTGGGGTAAAGTTAAAACCTAGCAACTACCTAAAATTAATTGAGAGTTCTCAAGTTGTTTGGTGAGATAATCTGGAATGATAAGTAAAGTAAAAGTATTAGTTTGGCTCCTCCTGTCAGTTTTTAAGATGCTCCCAAAAGCTAATTTAATAGTCACCTCATTTCTGGACATTCCAGCCAGGTAAAGTATTGTTAGTAAAAGACAAGAAAAGGGCAAAGCTGTGGCTAATGGTCATGGTCCAATAAAGCTAACCTTATTCACCTTCCGGGTTCATCAGGATCCATCCGTTAAGCCAGATTTTTCCTAATTGAGGAGAAGTGAGCCAGTTCCTTAATTTCAAAATAGCATCATTTCATTTTATTTTGATGGTTCTACTTTTATATTTATAATCCTAGTGATGTTCCATCTTGGTATATTTTTAGAAATAAAAGTATACAGTGATTATTATGTTTTTGGCCTTTGAGTAGATTTCATTTTGTTACTGCTAAAAATAATGCTGGTGAAAACATGCCAAGCTAAGTGTGTGTGTGTGTGTGTGTGTGTGTGTGTATTTGTAAATTATTCAATATAAAAATTGTTTGCTATCTCTATAGGACTTTATTCACCAGTTGGCATAAGAAGTATTAATGTGATAAGCAGAAAGAATAATATTAAAACCTTTGATATTGTGCAACTATTTTTTTAAGAATGAAAATTGTTTTATATTGAAAAACATAAAGAACACAAAGTATCTGTCTGAAGTTATATTTGATGTGACTGAACTATGCACAGTAAAAATATATTTCATTTTAACAAGAACTTTGAAAAGATTTGTGTGCGTTTGAGAAACACATCCGGCTTGACTATAAAATCAAATTTTCTTGGTAATATTTTGCTTGAAGAAAAGGGGTCTTGTGTAAACTAATCAAGGTTCCTAGAGAACTAAAAGAAAAATAATGCCATGTAAAGAATAACAAATTAGCATGGTCAGAGTAAGATGTACTTGATTCTGACTTGGTTATGAGACAGCCTGTCAGCCCAGATACTGGGGTTTGTCATGGTTGTGGACTTATTTCAGACAGACACATGGGTTGGACATACCACTGTGAAGGTTATGGTGGACAACATTTTCTAAATCATGAACAGTAGTAAACCTTCAGGTTATTATATACTCTCCCATTGTATATCCCTTGTTCTAAAAACATGGGTGTCCTTTCTTATTTGAATCAGAATAACATTTCTAAAAAGCAGAAGAATCAGCACAGAAAGAATTTTGAGAATATTCTTCAAGTCTGTATTTACTTCTCACATCTATAATTTTAAAGCATACTGTAGTTTCTTAGTCATTGTTTTCATTTTGGTGGTTTTTCAGTACACAAGATGTAAAACTAAAAGGACTTCATATAGCTAAATTAATAAAAGAATAAAATCAGAGAAGTTAGTTCCTCCAGAAAAAAAATGTTTTTGTTCTCATTTCCAAAATAATTGCCTTAGACATTGATTCTTAAAGTCTGGTCTCTGGACCAGCAGCAGCATCACCTTGGTACTTGTTATAAATGAAAATTCTCAGGTTTCACTCAGACCTACTGAATCAGAAACTCTGGGAGTGGAGCCCATCAATCGAGTTTGACAAGCTCCCCATGCGATTCTAATACCTAGTAAAGTTTGAGCACTATCTTAGACTATGGAACATAAATTAACCAAACTAAGGTAGATGGGTCAAGTTGTAACCCATCATGTTATGACTAGTTGTTCTATTAGTCAACCACTTGCTCCATCTTCTGTTGTCTTTGGTCCTGCCTTCTTCCTTTCCTGGTGACCCCATTAGCTGAAGCTGCAGAGAGCCAAAGAGAGCACGGATCAGCTGCCAGAGTATCTTATATGAGTTGCTCTAATTTGGGAAACTTTTACATTTAATTTTTAAAAACATCCCTTGGGTTATTAAACATATTCCACTACTGATCTCCTTGCTCTGTCTCATCCCTTTTAATCCTTTCTCTACATTGTAGTCAGCGTTATCTTTCTAAAGTGCATACCTGATCATATCCAAACTCTTAAAAATGGCTTGCAAGGCTCCTAATACCTCCTGCTTCATCTATCCACTTTTTATCTCCCCAAACTCCTTCTATGCCAGTGATTTTTAACCTTTTTCATCTCAAGGCACACATAAAGTAATTACTAAAATGCTGCATTAAATGCATATAATATGCAACATGTAAGTATAAGATGTTGATCATTCTTAACTACATACTCCTGTTGAACTGCTTTGATAGATATTCTGAATTGTAGACCACAAATGAATAACAGTTCAGAGAAAGAGTGTATCAGTGTTGGCTGACATAGGACAAAGAAAAGATAAAATACAGGAGGGACCTGATTGGGTCCTGAGGGAAAATGATATGGGACCTTTTTGGAATCTTAGAACTTGGGGTTCAGAATACATTGAATGAGGCACCATTTCCAAAGTTAGACTTTGGGTGTCAGCAGTGGGGTTAGTGGGCACCTCTGCTCCATGTACACATTTGCATTAGGAACCTCCTAAGAGAAACAGAACCAACACCTTAATCACTGTGACTTAAAGCCATAAAAGCCCATCTGATTGGTTTATAAATTATGGAGAGATAGCCCTGACCGGTTTGGCTCAGTGGCTAGAGCGTCGGCCTGCAGACTCAAGGGTCCCAGGTTCGATTCTGGTCAAGGGCATGTACCTTGGTTGCAGGCACATCCCCAGTGGCGGGTGTGCAGGAGGCAGCTGATCGATGTTTCTCTCTCATCGATGTCTCTAACTCTCTATACTTCTCCCTTCCTCTCTGTAAAAAAATCAATAAAATATATTTTTAAAAAAATTATGGAGAGATTGACCTGAGGTTGACAGCAGTCATCTTTTCTACCATTTGGAAAAACTTGCATAAGAATGAAGCCATCACATAGAGGGAAGCAGAGCCCAGAGGTAGAGAGACTGAGCCTGACAACTTTGTTAGAGACCCATGGATCAAAATTTGCTCACAGTCTTTGTCATACTTAGACTTCACAGTTGGTATGAGTCAATATTTATTTACTTATCTTATTTGCTTAATTACTTAAGCCAGCCTCAATTTGTCTTTGACTTCTTTTCGAGAGAGCCTTTACTAATGAATAGACAGTCCTTGTTTCACAGAAGAAGACAGGAATGGACGAGGTCGCTGTCAGAAGTTTTCATTAGGATCTTGAGGAACATGGCCCTAGGGATTCAGGAAGAGGTGATGGATGTTTAGGCGAGCCACACACTTGAAGAGGTGTTAGTGCTTCCAGCAGAGTTAGTAGTGACATTTTATGTCCAGTTGCACCACGGGGGAGAACAGCAATAAATCACTGGCAATGCCACATGGAACATGGTCAACTGGTGGAAGAAAGGGGTTTGGAAATGGAGTTTGACTTGTACGAGCATTATCTAAGGTATTGCTTCCTCGGAGTCTGACAAATATTTTATAATTCTCTACAAACAAATGTTGGAAATTTCTAGAAAAGGGAAGTCCTTACAAAACCTGGAATTCCTTCTTGCAAGGTTCATCTATGTCAGTGATGGCGAACCTATGTCACCTCTAACACGCGAACTCATTTTTTTTGGTTGATTTTTCTTTGTTAAATGGAATTTAAATATATAAAATAAATATCAAAAATATAAATCTTTGTTTTACTATGGTTGTAAATATCAAAAAATTTCTATATGTGACACGGCACCAGAGTTAAGTTAGGGTTTTTCAAAATACTGACACGCCGAGCTCAAAAGGTTCGCCATCACTGGTATAGGCTGTAGCTAATGTGATTTAAAGTGCAGTGTTAAGTGTAATCTCAGTTACATATATTGAGAAAGAAGTGAAGAGAGGTCATTCCAGAGAAAGGGAAATAATGACAATGAAGCCCTCGCATATTCATAAGGCTTTGAGAACACCAGACTGACAATATAGGATAAAATTTTGGAGAAGATTATAAAAAAAATAAGATTGGCTAGTTACAACAAAGCTGGGTTAGGATGCAGATTGTCAGAGAAGTTTAAGTTAGGTTTAATATGAAATAGGAATCAGGAGGAGGGCTCTTATGTCACCAAATAATATGAATTTGGCATCACCTGTTTAACTTCTAATATAAATACTATCACAGTTCTTATTTTCAGTTAGTTGTTTGAGTTTTCAAGTTTTCTTACAGTGCATAAGGCCCTCAATTTCCTTTTTAAGATATGCTGCTATCCTCCTGCCCCAATGCCACACTGAATTGTCCCAGAACCAAGGGGTTTACTCAAGGAGTACAAGGAGGTTAGCTCTGCCTCCAAACACCAGGCAGAAAGAGAGGATTGTAAAGTCAGATTAACCCACGTCCTCCACTGGTGTGGTCAGGGCATCTCACACAGTCAGAGGATGCCTGTCCCTCCTGCAGGACTAGGATGGAGTGGTGAGTATCAGATCTTAGGTAAATATTTATTTTCTAAGACATTATGTCCTCAAATAGGACATTCTACCACACTGGCTGGGTCTGAACTCATGCTGACTCACAAGGAAGCAAGAGCACAGAGAAGTTCTTAGAGGGTAAACTCAAAATTCCACAAGCTCTGCCTCCCAGCAGCTGATCATGGAGTAAACTTTGCTGCCCTGCTGCAAATTGCCTACAAGTTTAACAAAACCAAGTGTTCTTGAGGAAGTGAATAAACTGCAAGCTCTATAAAATGCTGTAGGAGTACAAACAGTTACACCTAGCCTGAGAAACTATTTCACATCAAGATGTGAATATGCTTGTACTCAGTACTTCTACTCCCTAAGTATATGCTCAAGATGAGAGTATTCATGGCAGCAATGGCAAAAAAAAGGGAAATGATTGAAATGCTCATCAATAGAGAATGACTACATAAATTATGTCATACAATGGATTAAAATTCATCAGTGAAAATAAATGAATAAGAACTACACATGTCAACATGAATAAATATCATAATATTGAATAACAACAAAGGAAAGTCATAGATAAACACAGTTGAAGCTGTGACAGTAGGTAGATATTAACAAAGAAAGGGAACAAGTGGAATCAGATATTAAGCCTGATTAAGTCGGGAAGCTTCCAGATCCCCCATTGCCCTGCTGAGGGGATTAACATCCCTCCCTCCCCAAAGTAGAGAGCAAGGACTGGCTTTCCAATCTCCTGAGGAAACAACTGTCTCCTTCCAATAGACTACCAGGGGAGGGGGAACCAATAAAGGGGAAATTCCTTTGTTAGGCACAAGCACAGTAGAAGTCAAGATGGTGCAGGGGGAGGTCCTTCTACTTTGAGGCATGGGCAGTAGGAACCAAAATGGCAACATAAAGGGGAAGAGTCTAGCCTGGGAAAATGTGGGAAAGGATCAGGTAGGATAAGGCACAAAACCCCAGAAGATCTAGGAAATGGATTGGTTTGGGCGAGGGCCCCACACAAGCCCTTGAAGAATTAGAAGATTGGTTAGTTTAAGAAAGTTTAGCCTTTCCCAAACCTAAGGAGATAAAATCAAAATCTTAAAGGCCTGGGGCTTGTTTGTTTACATGCTTACTCTCCGTATCAGCCATGCAGGCCCAAGCACCATTGGGCCTTCAGTAGACATACAGATGGGGAATTGAGATACAGAGAAGTTCTGTATCTCTGGGTGTTGGCCCTCCTGGACCTGACAGGCGCAGGTGTGGGTCTAAGGCCCCAGTTGCTGGACTTCTGCAGCAAGATGGAGCTGAGCCACCTGCTTGTGGATGAGACATCAGCATGTGGGGGCAGTCCTTTGCTTTTGCTCCAATAAATCTTGCCAGTGTTACTCACATCCTCCTATGTAAATTAACAAAGGATCCTGGTTAGCTCTGGAGGGGAAGAGAGCTATGTGATCAGAGACTGTCAGATGGGGGGAGGGGGATGCCAAATATCTATATATATAAAAGCCTAAGTGACTGTTCGCCCATTCGCCTGGTAGCTCACTGACCACCAGAGGGCAGATGTTCAATGCACAGGCATGGAAACATGGAGCAGACTGATGAATCTCAGAGGGAAGGGGGGAGGGTGGGAGGAGATTAACCAAAGATCTTATATGCATACTAGAGGCCCGGTGCACAGATTCATGCACCAATGGGGGTCCCTCGGCCTGGCCTGCGAGGATCGGGCCAAAACCCAAGGGGTACCAGATTGCGAAAGGGTGCAAGACAGGCCAAAGGACCCCATCGGTGCACAAATCTATGCACTGGGCCTCTAGTATATCAAAGATATATATTATAGAGAAACGTGTTTGTTTTATTCTTTAAACCAGACATGTTTTGTGCATACCCATCTACAGTCTCACACACATATATTTTCATGATTAAATTATTTTAAAGAATCTTTAAGTGGGCTCTGTAGTTATATAAGAGCAAGTCTAGTGAGTAAATCTCAGATGAGGTTGCTCTTATTTACAGGGACCATAGGTCAGTTCTTAAGATGCAATGGGATGACATTAATAACTAAGCTAGGAAAACAGGTAACAGCATCTGTGCTAGGATAGGTGGCCACCCTACTCATGTTCCCTCTGCAGTACTAATTTTGTTTTTCTTTTGAATTATAATTAATTCTTCTTCTCTGTCTCCCATAAACTCTTCCTCCTTCTGCCAGAGGTAAGAGAAATTGTTCTCTTTGTCTCTATTCTCCATAATATATTCATCATCATTACCATCACTCTCATGATTGTTACAATAGTTAAAACTTCCATCTTCCTATGAATTGGGTACATCGTGCACATTATGTGTAATAACTGGTTTAATCCTTGCAACACCTAGAGAGAAATAGCACTAATGTTATTTTATAGAGAAATCATTGAAGCATGGAGGCTAAATAACCTGCTCTGGTTCACACAATGGAGTTGGCAGGACCAGAATGCAGCTTTAGTCAGTCCTGCTTCATTGTCACTGTTGCCTCTCCAAATAGGACTTTGCACAGAGAAGGTGTAATTGGTCATTGGAAAAGTTAAGGACACCTAGGTTCACACACTTATGCCCCTAATTCTAAATACTAATGGGGAAAAAAGCCTTTAGGAAACAAACAATAATCTCAACATAGTAATTTGCGTTCTACTTAGACCTTTGTCTATAAGTGGGTTTGGCAGCTCTATTTTCCTTAAGAGGTCAAGGGCTTGCCTTTTATAATAACTTTATTGTCTTTTATAATAACTAAACAGAAAGGGCATTTTTGTCATAGGCTAAAGGAAAAGAGGGATAACGTTTAATTAGAAAAATATGGAACATTCATATGGCTTATACGATAAACTCTTTTGCCAAATTTGAGATAAGTCTTGTTGAGAAGTAGCCCTGGGTTTGGGCTGCCAGCCAAGTGTCTAAAGTCTTCTGCTGCTTAGTAAACAGAATAACTATTGATTTTGATTATTGGCACGCTTATGCCAAGAAAAACCACAGGCCTAAGAGATAAAGTTGGAGTTTAAGAAATTAGGTAGCAAGACTGCTGCTTCTTTATGGAAAATTACTGCTCCAGTGTGACCCATGATGTAGTTAAGTAAATGTAAGTGCATTCTACTGATCTAGTGACATGAGGGTTTCAAACAGGTAGAATCTCCAGAGTGAAGATGGGACTTGTATTACTATAAGCATGATGATTTCATTTTTTAAAAATCGATCCCTTCAAACATTAGATTAGGTGATATAAAAAATATGGTTATAAACTTATGTCAATCTTAATGCCTTTATTGGACACATAGTCATTAAATCAAGTGATAATTAAGTTGGTATAAAACCTAGTCGTTTCTTCTTCATAATTGTCAGAGCAACTAATAATTTAGGCTCTTCCAAACTTAAAAAAATAAATTAGATATATTTCTAAAATGTGTCTTGATAATTTCAACTAATTGTAAATGAAATTATAAACATTTCAATATAGTTAACCTTTATTTGATGCATATTGTGCCAAGTTGAAAATTGTCATATTTCTCATGGAAAAAAAATATATGTATACTCTCATGAGAAGTATAGCTAAAATATGTACATATAGAATCCCTTTCTCAGATTGATAATGTTAAACAAACGAACTCAAATCCTAAGGGAAGTTTGAGAATCTAGAAAGCTTAAATTATACAGATAAACAGATGTGATTTTATTGAACCTTAAAGAACAGATGTGATTATATTACTGCTTTCTTTATCGAAAACCAGAACATGAATCTGAGGCTTTGGAATATTTGATACCCTGTGCTGAATTCAGCCCCACAGAATACGAAATTCCTGTCCTCCTCCACAGTTCCAGGGAGCTGCTCTTCCTGAAAAACTTTGGAAGCTTTTCAATGCCTGACTGTGCTCAGCCAGTCCTGTGGGAGGTATGGGGGAAGAAAGGAATCTGGCTGGGGGAATTATAACATATTAAAAACACAACACAACACAATAACAACATGAAACAACAACAACTAATCTTGTACTTTGGCTAAACAACACTAAAGTGATGGGTTAGTAATTTTGTAGTACCCTCATAGATCTACTCTTACTCTATGCATTGGAACTAAAAATAATGATATCACTCAGTTAAACCTTAGTTTTAGAGTATGCATTTTTAAAAGTATATGGTTCTCTTTCATTACAGCTGACATATTTGAAGTGTGAATGAAACTCCTTATCCCCACAGTAAAGACTATATTATATCAAATCACAGTACAGCATTTTAGTACTGGGTAGTTTTCAAATATTAACTTTTTATCCATGGTATCTCCTCTAAAACTTGGGAACTTTTCCATTAAATACAAATAGAGTTATGGAAGACAAAAAAGGTATTTGATTTTCAAATCGAAAATATCATGCAAGATATTTGAGTGTTTTATATATTCTAGTATCCAAAATGTAAGAAGACACAGGTGGAATTTAATTTATTTTATTATTTTTCTATCTCCTCACCCGAGGCTATGTTTATTGATTTTAGAGAGAAGAGGGAAGAGAGAGGGGGGTGTGGAGAGAGAGAGAGAGAGAGAGAGAGAGAGAGAGAGAGAGAGAGAGAAAGAAAGAGAAAGAGAGAGAGAAGAGAAACATTGATGTGAGAAACACAATCAGTTGCATCCCATACGTACCCTTTGTTGTTTCATGGGAAAGTAACCGAGGATGGAACCTGCAACCTAGGTATGTGCCCTGACCAGGAATTGAACCCACAGCCTTTTGTTGTACCAGACAATGCTCCAACCAACTGAGCAGCCCGGCCAGGGTGACACAGGTAGAATTTTAAAGTTATATTTAGTTTAACCCAATATATCCAAAAGAGTCGTTTACCATGTACCTTCTTTGTTTGTATGTCTTTGAATTCCTGTGTGCATTTCACACCAGCAGTTAATCTCTATTTGGACTGACTACATTTCAAGAGCTCCATAGTCACATGTAGGCAGTGGCTGCTGTGTTAGAGCAGTTCTAGTGTGTGTGAGGCTGTAGATGAACACATACAGGCTTCTTGACTACAGGGCTTTTCATAGCCATTGACATGCCACTATACACCAGGCACACTTATCAACACGGGCTTAGGCAATGCCATTCGGGACTTGCTGAGCTACACCATGTGGCACTTGGGCAAAACTTGTGTAGCCACTGGATTTTGAAGACAGAGCTAACAAATGACTTATAGCCCTCGATTTAACTCCCATCTCTGCCACTAGTTGGTAGTAAACATTATTCCAGATATTTAGTTTCTTAATTTGTCACCTCCTCTGAAAAATAAAACTTCTGATGTCTAAATGAGAGCATTAGTAAAACACCATGAGGAGGGCCTGCACACAGTAGGCACTTAATAAGTGTATTACACAGGCATTTTCTCTACATATTTATGATATTAGAAGGGACATTATTTGTAATTTATTTGAAAATATATGTGAGTTTATGGTTTTGAATGAAAAATTTTAGTAGAATTTTTCAAAGGTCATATTTCTAAAATGTTTCAAGAGCACGTAACTGGGTTGCAGGCTAGATCCCCAGCCCTAGTTGGGACTCACGCAGGAGGTAACTGATCGATGTGTCTCAGATGTAGGTCTTAAAAGTTGGGGTGTCTGATGTGGGGCTCAAATCTTTTGTTCCTCAGCAGATGCTCAGGGTTTGAGTTCTCTTGGGATTGTAGGTCCCTGGGCTGGGGATGTGTTATGGTAAGATTGTGTCTCAGTTTCCCCTACCCATGTCTATGTGGGTGCTGTTTTTTTCCTCACTCACTTGATGCGTAGAAGGCACTAAGCTAGTTTTGGGAGTTTTTACAGAAGAAATTGTTCCATATGCACTTGTACATGGGGTGCTTGGGAAGAGGTGAGGTCAGGATCTTCCTACATTGCCATCTTGAACTGGAACCCAGCACTATTTACTAAAAATAAAGCCAGTGTTGTGGAAGGAACTTAGACTTCACTCGTTTTTTATCTTCAAAAGTAAGAAAAGGGTCAAAGCTGAAATTACTGTTACAGAACAGAAACAATTTATTTCCCTGGCACTCGTGGAGTCAAACACTAAACACAGGGAATGGCAGTGGAGAAATATTGGCTGTTTTCCTATGAGTGGCACTGTTCAGGAGAATGGAGAGCGAATGCTCAAAAGCCTGAACTCCCCCATGGTGGGTAGGTTACAGATTCTACCGGCCAGAATCACAGGGCACTGGGTGAGGGGACTTGGGGTTGTGCTGGGAGCTGATTGGTCTGAGGTGAGGTCAGGTCTTGAGGACAGTTTAGATGTTGGGAAAGTAGCCAGGGGATCATTTATCATAGAACTCAGGAGCTTGAACATAACTTAGGTGAAGATGTTATGTTTAGCCTGCTGGAAGTCCAGACCTTGTGATCCTTAGTCAGGTCTGGGCTACTGTCTTCTGTTGGCTCGAGGCTTGCTAATGGATTATCAGTGAGAAAGACTAGGTCTCTCAGGGGTTCAGACAGAGAGAGAGGTGATCTCTAGAGGTAGGATTTAAAGTCAAATTTAATTGAAAGCATAAGGACCTTTGGTTTCATTACTGTAAAGTTTTCACAGAAAATAATTAAAATTCAAGAATGCGTAACAGAAAATTCCAGGTAATAGCCAATCTTCACAATGGCTTATGTTTCAAAACTAGCTTTACACTGACATTGTAAAAACATCTGTCAATTTAGTAACAATAAACTGCAAAATTATAGATCTAAATTAATTTTTTAAATCCTGGTAAGGTAGAGAATACACATATATAGTGTTTGTGCAGGAATAAAAAGAATTTTAAGAATCCTTTCATGAATGCTGCAGTGCAAAAGGTATTTCTTTGGTCTTGATTCTTAAGGTTCTCAAGAGTCCTTCTTCAAGTACTTCCTTTAGATGAAGCACTGTGCAATTCAGGAGGAAACAGCACCTTCTTTTACTAAAAGTGGCACTCTATCACCTGCTAAAATAGTAGTGAAAACCTGCTTTGACCTTCTATGCATGCTTTGCCCATCATATTTTTATATCAATTACAATGCACTCTTTGTTTAAAGAACTACTTTGCAATGGCAGTGTCCAGTTCACTTTGTTGGTATGGAGACCCAGGAAGATGGCCAGTAAACAAAGAAGCTGGAACTATTTATGTTGCTATGTTGCTTGAGAAGGTTTATCAGATGGTAGGACTGTCCCAAGCCAGACCTCCTCAGCCCTCGTCTGCATGACTGCAGCACATTCATACTTGTGCATATTTGGATGTTTCTGGACTTGTTGAAATGTGTTTCATAACTGTTAAAGTAACTAAAAAATTGAAGTAAATAATAGAAATCACAACAGACACCAAAGCAAGGGGTTATGGGTTAAGAGAAAATCCCTGGGAAATAGGCCAATGGAGTTGTGAAATATAAAACTCTTCATATAAAGGCATTTTAACTAGGAAGATAGGGTTTTAAAAAGAAACTACCAGAGAACTTCCAAAACTAACTTGAAAATGACATAAACCTCCCATTCTCAGGTTCTTTATCCATATCTTCAACACTTATTTCTTTTCGTTTTTATAATAGTCATTCTAACAAGTATGAGGTGATAGTTCATTGTGGTTTTCATTTACATTCCCCTGATGATCAGTGATGTTGAGTGTTGAGTACCTTCTCATGAACCTGATGGCCTTTAGTATGACTTCGAAAAAATGTCTTCAGATCCTCTAACCATTTTAAAAATCTCATTGTGTTTTCTTGCTATTAAGTTTTGAGTTCTTTACATATCTTGGATGTTAACCTCTTAGCAGATATATGGTTTGCAAATATTTTTTTCCATTCTGTACGTTGCCTTTTCATTTAGTTGAATATTTTTTTTTTCTGTGCAGCAATCTTTGTTTGATGTAGTCCTACTGTTTATTTCTGCTTTTGTTGCCTTTTGGTGTCATTCTAAAAAATCATCACCAAGACTGATGTCAAGGAGCTTATCACCTGTTTTCTTCTAGTTTTATGGTTTCAGGTCTTGTTTAAATCTTTAATTCATCTAAGTAAATTTTAAATCCTTTGAGTTAATTTTTGTGTATGACGTAAGATAGTGGTCCAGTTTTTCCAACATTTATTGAGGAGGAATTCCTTTCCCTATTTTATATTGTTGGCTCCTTTGTCATAAATTAATTGACCATATATGTGTTGGTTTATTTCTGGGTTATCTATTCTGTTCCATTGATACATATGGCTGATTTTATGCCACTATCAGACTGTTTTGATTACTATAGCCTTGCAGTATAGTTTGAAATTAGGGAGTTTGATGCCTCCAGCCTCATTCTATCTTATTTTTACACTTGACACTAAATAACAAAATGTGTGGGGTAGGGGTATTGATCCCCCCAAAGTCTGTTCAGTCAAATGTCCACATATACATTTTGATCTCCAAAAAACTTTACTAAAATCCTACTGATGGCCAGAAGTCTTTCTGGTAACTAAACAGGCAACCCATATTTTGTAGGTTATATGTATTTTACTATATTCTTACAAGAAAGTGAATAAAATGTTATTAAGGAAAATATAAAGGAGAGAAAATACACTTACAGTATTTATTGAGCAAAAAAATTCATGTATTAATAGACACATGTAGCTCAAACCCATTGTTTAAAGGTTAACTGTAATCTGAAAAAGTAGTATGGTTCAGAAAAATTGAGAAGGTGGGAATGGGGATAAACTTATATTTTCTGGGATTAAGGTGGCATTCTTTGGAGTTCTCTGACAGACGTGAAGCCACAAGTCATAGGTTTGAAACTGGATCTGATCCTGCTCCAGTTAATTATCCCCTCTGAGCCTTTTTTGATCTATCTCACAGTTACTGTTGGTTTCAGTGAGAACATATGCATTTTAGTCAGGACTTTTCAGCAAGAGATTGGACCTAATAATGACATCAAGCATAAAAGGAGTTTTATAGACCTGTACTGAAATTAAGGCAATTTTTAGAAGCCAGAATAGCTTTAGGAGCCTTAGGAATGGGAATGTGGACTAATATTGGTTCTGTGTGAGTCATTTGCCCAGTGACAAAGGTGTAGAACTGGTCAGGCCTGAGCCAATGGCTAGGAAGATGAGAACTGTGATTGGCAACCTTACCAAAATCATGCAGTTCCCCAAAGGGCAGACTGAAGGATGGATACCAGTTGAATCTAAAGAAGGTATCACAAGCAAAAGGGCTAATAAACACAAACAATAACATTAATAGCCACGAATGGACACTTCCCCATGTTCTGGGCATTGTGTTAAGCGTATCTCAGGTAGTACTATGTAGTGTGTTTGGAGAAAAGCCCAGGCTATGCACAAAGCACTACTAGGATATAGTGTGGGAGAGGGGTGGGGATGTAGGCTCAGATGATGAAGAGCCTTGAATGGAGGCTAAGTTAGATTTGATTTTAACAAGTTAGAGCCAGTGCAGGTTAATGCACAGAAGATACACAGCCACAGTTCCGTAATAGGATAACTTGGATTAGAGAAGGGAGAAATGGGAGATGAGGAATTTCAATTAAGAAGCCATTTCAAGTGAAAGCTAAGCAAGGATCTGAACTCAGTAGGTGGTCATGTGGATGGAAAGAAAAAACAAAACAAACAAAAAAACCCACTTGTGAGGCAGTGGAAAAGAACTGTAAGAAGTGATGGCTGAATAGAGATGGATTTGAGAGCTAATAAGAGTTCCTAAAGCTAAAATGAATGATGGTACTGAGTAGTTACAATGGCAAAGTAAGGGGGTGAGAACTGGTTTAAAGGGAGAATTTGATTTTGTGCATACTGAGTTGGAGTAGGCAATAAATTCTCAGAAGGAGGTATCAGGCAGTCAATTCCAAATGTGATACCATGTCTTATGAGAAAACTTGGGGCAGGGAAAAGTCAATCTTCTGGGATAGATGAGATGATAAAAAGCTGGCAAAGATGAAGAAGAAATGAACATACTATCGACTGATACTTAAATCCTAATGCAAAAACATGTGTTTGGTCAACAGATTTATAAAATTTTAAAAATTTAAATTTATTAGGATTTATTAATAACAGTTACACAGAATAAAATTCAGAAATTCATCAACTATGATCACCAATATGTGCTTCTTTGTAGCTTTTTAAACTATTTGTCATGATTCAAATTTATTCATTATAGTTGAGATTCATACAGAGCTTCACAATATGGAACTACAGGTCTCCCATCAGTAAAATTAATGAAAACATATCTTTCATGAAAGGCACATAAAGAATCTAAACTAACACACTTAAGGAATTTTGATAATTTTGAATTTCTTTACATTACAAAGAAGAAAAACAAATCCCCAAGATGAAACAGATATAATGCAGTTTGTGGTTACCCACCCTCACACACACATATTTCAACAAATATACTTCAACAAAATGACAGCACATAACTAAACTTAGAAACTACTTACCCACAAAGCTTACTGAAGGGGTAACTCTTTCAAGATGAGTGAAAAAGACAACTAGGGTGGGGAATGCTGTTCATTTTGATGAAGCAAGGTCACAAGATACATCATGAGTTATCAAAAGAAAAATGATTATTGACATTCAACATCTAGCTGATATGTAACACTTATCTGAACAGACATACAATCACTGACTTTATTAAATACTATTATTCATTTTCTAAGTGTAATTGCCTGTTTCATTCTCAGAAATAATAGTACAGTTTAAAAAATAATATAGACTCAAGCAAGTAGAGGAAATTTGAATAATCTAAGGGAAAAAAGTAATTTTAGTAAATTGTGATAATTAAACTTGAAACTAGTTACATATATGAATTAAAAGCTTGCATTATACCAGCAGCAGAATAAAGATCTTTCTTGTTTTCTTCCAAACAAGGAGCTATCAATATATGCTAGGTACAAGGGATTTCCCAAAGGAAATACTAGTACACAAATGAATGTCACAAAATTCATTATGCTGATATATTTTTTACCCAAAAATGCTCTCATCATCCACCTAAACTTAGTTATAAATAAAAAGGTAATTATTTAAAGTGTATAAAAATTAATTTGGCATCATCTTTAAGGCAATGCCTGAATGTCATCCAAATATTAAAATTCAAAGTGAAAACCAACTGAATAAAAATTAAGTACTTATCAGTCTAAGATAGTAAAATATGCAATTTTAGTTCTTCAAACCAAATCTAATGTAGAATAAGATCAGCATGCAATTGTAAAAGAAAAAAAAATGCGTACAATGTTTAAATAATCCAAAGGAAGGTATATTCATCCTCTTTAAGAACATTTCAATAAAGCATTAAATTTAAAGAACAAATCATGTTATTAAAATAGTTTGTGCAATGTTTATACAAATGACATTTTTAGGATTACAAGATAATGAAGATAAGGGCTGCAATGTTTCCTAATATTAATTGATATACTTAAAATTTACAGGGCATGAACATAAATAAAGCTGTTTAAAACTGGTGAACGTAGCAATAGTCTGGCACTGAGTACAAAGTACTTAATATTTCTGTTAGTTCCAAAGCGATCACACTAGAATTGTAAGTGGCGACTCTTAAAACCTAAAAGTAATGTGGAAAACTGAAATTATAAATACATGTATACATACATTTGCATATTTACACTTACACAGAAATCATCAATACACTAGAGCCCAGCTTTAACACTGCCCTTAGGTTCACAATGCAGGACCACCTTTCACATTTTTACTTAGGTTAAAAAACAAAACAGAACAACTTTGGTCAGGTCCGGATGTGTTTGCCGTATACTACATTCTGTGTTGCTGCAAGACTCTAGTCTAGAGAGATCCACATATAAGTACTCATTTGGTTTGAGAATGCATTTTAACCATTCACGGCAAAACTTAGAAGAGACCACAATCTTTTAAATTATTTTTTATGATGACATCTGTTACGGCATCAAAAACAAACTGCACATTCTTAGTATCTGTGGCACATGTGAAGTGGGTGTATATTTCCTTTGTGTCCTTTCTCTTATTGAGGTCTTCAAACTGACACTGAATGTATGCAGCTGCCTCTTCATATGTGTTCGAGCCTGAGATGGGAAGGAAAAAACAGGAGAAAAGTTAAAATGTGTATACAGCTAAGAAAAATGGACCTTAAATATTGAAATGTTTCATACATTTAAAACAGTTCGACTCCATAATTGTATTTTTTCCTTATAGAATAAGAGAAACTATTTCTTCTAAATGAAAAATACCCCATGTTAACTACCTTTTAATGACTATGTTACCCTTTAAGAAAACCCCCGAAACAAAAAGCATTCCACATGATTCTCGTTCCTCTGTCAATCTCCAAATACCAGATCCCTCCTTTTTCTTATTCCTTATACTCTATAAATCCCAACACAGAACCACTTAGTTCCATGATGGTGGCATGTATGTCAGTTAAAGCTAGTGGCTGATCAAGAAATGCTGGCTGAATGCTGATCAATATTTTTATTCCCTTTCCTTATGGACTGTCTGGCGTTGGGTCGGAAAGCAAGGGTGGCTTTCTCAAAGAGGTGCTCGCAGGGAACATTGTTACTGCGTGGGGGCGCGGGACTGGGAGACAGCTGACTGGCAGCAATCGCTGTTTGCTATGCCCTGGTGATTCCCTGGGACCCCGCCCCACCCAATTTACAACCCCACCCAAGCTGTACGCAGCGGCTTTTGCATATGAATGGCCTGTCCTTTTGCAGCCTAACCTAACAAACTGCAGCTGGGTCAGAGAGCTCCAAAACTTCCAAACCCCACACAAAGAGGAGAAATCTGCTAATCTCGCTGTAGTTCCTGCTGGGTGGCCTCAGGCAGTGGCTGACTTTGCACCTCCTTGGAGATCCAGGAGCCAGTGTACCAGTGGTCAGTGTGAGACGATATCAGATTTCAACTCCTCACATCCGTAAGTGACACGCTCAGGAGGCAGACTCAGTGAGCACCAAAGCCCCACTGAAGCAAGTCCTGCCCCATAAGAGGTCTCCAGCACAGCAGTTCTTCCATTATAGACACAGTGGGCCCTCACAGCCAATTGGCCTGGAGGTCAACTCCTCCCAGTCATACCAACAACAATCAAGGCTTAACTACAAGACTGTGCACACAGCCCACAAAGGGGTGCACCAAGAGTGTCCACCTCAGGTGACTGGGGAGGCTGAGCCACTGGGCCCTACAGGACACCTACCATACAAGGCCACTCTATCAACAGAGGGAAGCAGCCAAAATGCGGAGACAAAGAAACAGGTCACAAATGACAGAAATGGAGGAAAGCAAACTACTGGATATAGAGTTCAAAACCACAGTTATAAGGCTACTCAAGAATCTTCTAGAAACCTCCGAGGAACTTAGTGAGACCTTCAAGGATCTTAGTGAGAATGCCAAAAAAAATGGAAAAGGACCAGTCAAAAATTAAGCATACACTGTCTGAAATAAAGAATAATATACAGAAATTCAACAGTAGACTAGAGGATCCCAAGAATCAAATCAAAGATTTGAAATATAGTGGGGCCTTGACTTACGAGTTTAATTCGTTCTGAGACCGAGCTCGTTAAGGAGCTCGTTAACTCAAATTACTCTGTCAACGCAATGCAAAAAATCGGCTGAGAGACAGCTGGTATCTCAAAAAACCCGTTAGTCAGGACACTCGTAAGTCAAGGCCCCACTGTACAAGGAAGCAAAAAACACCCAACCGGAAAAGCAAAAAGAAATAAGAATCCAAAAATATGAAGATAGTGTAAGGAGCCTCTGGGACAACTTCAAAGGTACCAACATCTGAATTATGGGGGTGCCAGAAGAAGAGAGAGAGGAAGATATTGAAAACCTATTTGAAGAAATAATGATAGAAAACTTCCCCTACCTGGTGAAAGAAATAGACATACAAGTCCAGGAAGCACAGAGAACCCCAAACAAGAGGAATCCAAAGAGGATCAGACCAAGACACATCATAATTAAAATGCCAGGGAAAAAGACAAAGAGAGAATCTTAAAAGCAGCAAGAGAAAAACAGTTAGTTACCTACAAGGGAGTAGCCATACGACTGTCAGCTGATTTCTCAACAGAAACTATGCAGGCCAGAAGGGAGTGGCAAGACATATTCAAAGTGATGACTAGCAAGAACCTACAACCAAGATTACTCTACCCAGCAAAGCTATCATTTAGAATTGAAGGTCAGATAAAGAGCTTCACAGACAAGAAAAAGCTAAAGGAGTTCATCACCACCAAACCAGGATTATATGAAATGCTGAAGGGTATTCTTTAAAAGGAAGAAGAAAAAGGTAAAAATAAAAATTATGAACAACAAAGTGACAACAAATATATATCTATCAACAAGTGAATCTAAAAATCAAGTTAATAAAAAATCTGATGAACAGAATGAACTGGTGAATATAATAGAATCAGGGGCACAGAAAGGGAGCAGACTGACAATTCTCCGGGGGAAGGGCGTGTGGGGGGTGTGGGAAGAGACTGGACAAAAATCGAACACGTATGGACGAGGGCAATGGGGGAAGGGGTAAGGGCATGGGGTGGGGTGGGAACCGGGTGGAGGGGGGTTATGGGGGGGGGGAAAGAGTAACATCTGTAATAATCTGAACAATAAAGGTTTATTTTTAAAAAATTCCATGCACTTCACATTAAGTGTTGAGTATTTGTGTATGTATATATTTTTACATGTACGTAGTTAATACTTCAATCAAATGCTCATTTGAAAATAATTATTAAATCTCTCTCTTGCAGTAATAACACAACATTATTTGCCTGGCTTTCAAGATCCTTAGTTACCCAGCCTGCTCTCTCCCACATTTGAGGTTCACTTCATGGCATGACAACGCAATATACAAACGCCACCTGTGTTACTGCAGCTTTCACTGAGTGCCTAGCTCAATTTCCTGTATATATTCTGGGTAGCTAGTTATATTACTCAATCTGATTTTAGGTCTTAAGAAAAGAAGGGCAAGTATGGGGGTAGGGGAGAATGTGTTAGTTATTTTCTAACATGTGATAGAAGTGTCCTAAACAAAGCTAAGTATAGATGATAACCTGGTTCAAGAATGGAGAATTAGGCCCTAGCTGGTTTGGCGCAGTGGATAGAGTGTTGGCCTGCAGATGGAAGGGTTCCAGGTTCAATTCCAGTCACAGGCATGTACCTCAGTTGCAGGCTCCTCTCCAGCCTGGGTCCTGGTTGGGATGAGTGCAGGAGGCAACCAACTGATGCTCCTCTCACATCGATATTTCTCTGTCTTTCCCTCTCTCTTAAAATCAATGGGAAAAAAATATCCTCAGGTGAGGATTAAAAAAAAAAACACGAAGAATTGGGAGGTTTATAATTCAAAGGGAGATAGAAATTTGAGAAAAACAAAATACACTAAGTTTGAGTTTCAGGTGCTAAAAAACAAGAACATGCTCAACAAGTAGTTGGAAATGCAAGCCCAAGGCTCTAGAGAGAAATTACAGTTGACAACAGAATTTCACCTGAGAATAAATATGACCGTGAAAGGATGGAGTACTAAAGGATTATAGGATGGTAGCTAGAATGTGGTGAATTGCCAACATATAGATAAAAAGCAGAGGGGAAGATAGAAGCAGATGGAGATAGACATGAACTGAATAGTTGGAGGTTACATAGGGTTCTTCTATAAAAAGCAATAGCCACAGGAAGTAAGAGTTGAGGCTGAAGCAAGAGGCACCTGAGTCAATAATTAGGGCATGCAGTGAAGATTAAATTATATTAACCCTAGGAATGTTCAAAAATTCTGAGATTGGGGATTCTTATTAACTTGACAACCTAAGGGAAATTCTTGTACATACTGTATACCTGGCAAAGAAAGAGCTAACAAGCGTATTGTTTCTCTGAAATCCCTGGAGGCATGTGATTTCTATCTATGCATTTGGGTACTCTGGTAATAATAGTACAACATGGCTACTTCACAACAGAAAATGACAAAAATAATCTAAAAAACAGATGAAAGTAAGGGCAAAACTAAGCCACCTTGATTCTGGATAACTTCAATGTTAGAATTAGTACTATAAATAATTTTATTCCTAATAAACACTAAAAGTGTTTTCGTTATAAGGTGACTTAGGATACTATGACTTTCAAAAAGAAAACAAAAGTTTTAAAATAATAAAATGTGTGAAATTATTTTGAATTGAAGTATAACTTTGCAGTATACAAAAAAGTGCTATAATAGTTAGTGTGCTTATATGTATTGAAACACCCCTTGCCCCCGACCCCTGGTTCCAATGAGAATTTAATTAATGTTAGTCTGGTGGTTAATGATGCTATAGACTTAGGTCTAGATTTGGACTCGGTTACTTTAAGTCCTGGGAAGTAAGAGTACTGATACCACAGGGTTGTTTTAACTACAAGACCAACTAAAGTTTTGTTTATAATCAAACAAATTCTTGAGCCTTATTTTTAAACAGAAAGAATAAAGTGAAGGTAACTTGTATAAATTAGCTAACTTAACCAAACTCTTCAGAAAATTTAGATTTAGAGATCCTATAAACCAGTGATAGTCAAACTGTTAGAATTCTCTTCATTAAAATAAAATACTATTCAGATGAAAGCTAAGTTATTCTGCTTTAATGAGAAATAGTGTGTGTGTGGGTGGATCTGTATTGTATTTCCCTTCCTTGCACCCACTTTCAATAGCAGGAGTCCAGGTGTTCGAAAAATCAAACTAAACCATAACCAATGCTTTAGCCCACTTCCGATTGTAAAGACGGGGACTGAGACCCACCTACGTTAACTGCTTTGTTCAAGATCAAAGAGCTAATTACGGAAAAGCCAGGACTGTCTCTCAGTCGCCTTTTCTCACTGCAGATCATTTTCTTTAGTAGTAAAAGTAAAATGCCATTAATTACCTCATTACCAAAGTTTTGGACTGCATATGAAACCTTCCCTGACTCCTGCGTTGCTAACTCACAAATTCCTCCTTCATTTTTACCCCTTACATTTTTTGTTAATGTTCGTGGTAGCATGCTGCACTGCTATTGTTTGTCTATCATACATCTGTCTTTTAGATGAGACAGGAAGCAAGACATGTCAACTAGATGAAGAAATCAATACTATAAATTTATGAAGAATTGAAGTCATCACAAAAAATTATTTAACAGCTTTTCCATAAAATGAATATGTTAGTTTCAATAATCTAATCCACATCCCAAATAACTACTTGTGCTTGAATGTAGTATGATAAGTAATTTCTTTTAAAGGCAAGCATTACTAAGCCAAGGGATTAAATCAACAACTGAAATCTTGTCGTAGGGGAACTTTCACTTGGATATATATGACTTGACAAGTTATTCACAGAAAGTAAAATACCTGCATATTCTGGGTAGCATATGGTGAGAGGGCTCTTTTTGATTTTTTCTTCAAAGAGATCCTTCTTGTTTAGAAAAAGTATGATGGATGTTTCTGTAAACCATTTGTTGTTACATATGGAATCGAACAACTTCATGCTTTCATGCATTCGATTCTATAGTAAAAAGGATGCAATCAGTTTGTCATAATGGCAAGAATTCTGAGAAATACCACTTTTAAAAAATAACAGATAGTGTAACAAAATAGAACTTAGCTGTAAAATAGATAACATACTCCAAAAATACATTTCTGGCATTTAAGGACCAGCACCCTTTGATGTGGGGCGAGATGAGTATCTACATCAGTCGTCAATTACTTCTGCATTCAACAATACTGGCTGCGTACCTACTATCTGTCACTGTGCCTGGGAACGCCCTGCCGCGGGACCTTGCTATCTAGGGATGCCAAGTGCAAACATTTGAAAAGATCTCATAATCAGTTAACTGAAGTTTCCATTAAGAGATAAGTAAAGTCTTTTAAAGATTAGTAAATTAAACTGAATAAGCTGAACCACAATTAGCCCAACACCCTGACTATAAGGTATGCCAGGGGAAGGAAACCTCATTCCTGCAGTTTCAAAAAGGGCACGGATGTGTTTTACAGTGCCGCCGAAAAGAGGGAAATGCACGTATGAGGTGCAGTGCACCTACTGCGCTATAACTGCATACACCTGATTTTAAAAAATAGAAACCTGACATTTCTATTTTCTTTTTTCCAGTTTGTACTAGACTTAAAACTCTTTCGTTTAAAATTAAGTTTCTACTTGAGTTGATACTTAAAAGTGTTTTCCCCAGATTAACAGTATACTGAAATCCACCTGAAAATTACACGGTAGTGCAAAATATAACATGGATCAAAGATGACTGAGCTAGAACTGGCAGAAGTAACAAGTTAAGGAAAATAAGCCTTGACTATTATGAAACAAAGTTTATTTTCATTCAGTGTGTGAATACTGCCAGAGAGAGGAAATGCAGTTAAGCACGGAGGGTTCAGGCAAGATGAACTCTGTCTTTCCTTTTTCTCATGGTCCATCTGTGCTTCTTTATTATAGTTCTCATTTAGGATGGAAACAGAAAAGTTAGAGAAAAGAACCCAAACTCTCAGATAATTCAGACATTCACAAGAATTTTTCTTAGAAAAATTCCTGCCAACATCTTCAGCTTTTCCTATTTCATGCTCCATCTTTAACAGTGGTTGTACTTGCCATTTCTTCGTCTTCAGCTAGAACCAGGTCGTAGTCACTCAGCGCCACACAGAAAATGATGGCGGTCACTCCTTCAAAGCAGTGAATCCATTTCTTCCGCTCAGACCTCTGTCCTCCCACATCAAACATTCTGGAAGAGGAAAGCAATAAGTGAGACATCACATTAAGTGTCCAAAAGCTCCGAGTTCTACGGTATCAACAAAAGCTGCAGGGGGAACGTGGGATTGGAAGAAAGGAGGAAAGGACTTTATGGGAGGAAAAGAATGTCAGAAATGAGAAAAAGTCTGATTTTTAAAAATTTTTGAGTAAAGAGAAACAAAACAACTCAAAATAACTTCAAAAACAACACAATAACATACAAGAACACTTAGAACAGAACATTAAAAAAATGCATATGAATGGGCTGCACTATTTGTAAACACTAAAAATTCACAGGAAGCAACGAGGACACGCAGAGAGAACAGAATATATTCAATTTGCCAAAGTCACAAAAGATTAGAGGCAGGGGACACCGTCCCCTCCTCCCACCACAAAATGCTGTTTTCTCTCAGAGGCAATAAGCAGAACTTTGACGGGAAGGAGAAACCATTCCAGGTAAGAAAAAGCTGAGCAAGCAAGTCATATTTAGAGTGGGGCCAAAAGGTTGCCTCAATTAAAAAGTAAAAAACAGGGGATAAAAGAAAAGGTGAGATGCAATCTGCGATAAACGGTGGCCCTAGTGAATAGTCCTAAAACTTAGAGTGAAAAAAAATACACAATTTTTACATATTATATGACAGTACAGGGTAGCAACATAATTAAATAGTATAAAGACAATGATTCTTTCCTCTTTTCCTTGTAAGAGTTTATTAAGCAAAAGTTGAAATGCACATAGGGTATGTTATGCAACATAGCAATGACCACTTATATAATGGAAACACTATGCAAAATGGTACATTTCTAAAGCTTCCATTTATCTAGATGGTGAACTAATTAAAATGGTCCCTATTTAAATCTCAGGCAGCAAAAAGAATTTTCCCTGCAGAGCAGTATTGGCCTATAAACCAAATCTGAGTACATCAACCAGTCTTGTTTCTTTTATCATCATTTAAGGGGCCTGCATTCTATTGGTTTAGCTAATAAATTGTTGAGTTCAAGAATACTATATAAAAATTATTCTATGGTAAATGAAAATGAGTAAGCTACAAAAAGGACAGCTGGTAATAAAGATCAAACAAGAACAAAATAAAATTAAAATAATTATACATTTGTTAAATTGCCAAGAAACACAATCTGAAAAGAACTTTACCAAAAAGTTAATGTATTTTTAAAAACTTCTCTGATCAAATGTCACATATTTCCTGACCACTCAATACATAGTAACAACCACTTATGTAATGGAAACACTATGCAAAATGGTACATTTTCACTATGGTAATTATCATCCCCTGAATATTAAATATTTATATCACCTCCTCTAACAATGTAATTTTGTTTATTTTAATCACTTTATATCCCCTACGCTGAACACAGACAAGTACTTATTTGTTGAATAAATAAGTGAACTGTGTCTACAGAATATTTTTAAACACTTTCAAATAATAATAGACTAGCTTTACCATGTTAAAGATCCAGATCTTCCAGTTATGCTGTGGGAATGTTCAATAAAAAAAGCTGTAACCTGATAATTAGGACATCTGACAAGAAATATCTTTAGTTTTTTAAAGTCGAAGTGAATGAGGGTCACTCATATGCTGGTCATAAACAAAGATCCTTTACTCTAAGCCAGTGCTTCTCAAACTTGAGTGCCCAAAATCGCCAGGTGGATGAAGTCACTGCTGCTGACCCCAGGACCCTGCTCTGAAAGCCACTTCCCTAATTCTCAAGCCAGGGAGAAGAATGACTAAGAACTGATACTGTAAACAATAGGATTGTGCAGGGAGCATTAGTCATTGTTTCACACACACATGAGAATTACCTTCAAATTCTAAACTTCTATTTTTAAAAATGTATAAAGATGTATAATATGGTCTTCATATGAAAAGATGAGGCCTCTGACAAGCATCAAATAGGGATGGAATCTGAGTTTTCTTCCATCTGTTTTTAGGAGACGGGGGAGAGGGAAGGATCCTGGAGATCCTGAGATGTGCCTGCTGGCCTCCCTCAGACTCATCTGATACCATTATGGCCGAGACTGACGGTGCAGAGCTAGTGGACCATACATGGATAGCAACCCTACAAATATGACACTGCACTCCAAAACCTATTACACATTCGTATTACTATAAAAAAATAAATAGAAATCTGTCATATTATGATGATCATTTTATAATAGAAGGGATGCTTTAATTCTATATTTGGCAAAAATATAGTAAAATAAACCTGTTGATTCTTTAAAGCAAACAATCCATGTGTGCCTGCCTAATCACAGAGGTGTGGTAAGATAAATTCTTAGAGAATAATGTCTTATTGCTTCATTTTGAATTTAATTCCAATCGTACCACAAAATAAGTGAAATTTAAATTTTACAACAGCAGTTAAAATCAGACAATGAATTACAACACAAACACACTCAAGAGTTCCCCACACACACCCAGGGCCAGGTATCGAGCCTGCAACCGAGGTATGTGCCTTTGACTGGAATGAAACCTGGGACCCTTCAATCTGTAGGCCGACACTGTATTCACTGAGCCAAACTGGCCAGGGCAGATGCCCTAGATTTTATAAAAACAAACCTTAAAGCCTCATTCTAACAGTGAACTTCCTTATAATTAAAATTTCTTCATAATTTTAAGGTAACTATGATAATAGTTCTCAGATATATTAGATTATTTAAAATAGTATTTAAATATTCCTGAGTTTGGTCATTGAATATTCTAGAAGTAGTAAGAAGACCAAAAGAAGGCAAATGATTTCAATAAAAGATAATGAGAGCAACAAACAATCTCCACTGACAGCTTAAAAATATGGAAACAGAAAAAAGAAGTTAAAAGCAGATGTCAAGCCATACCATGTGTTAAAGCACCAAGTTACATGATCAGATAAACTAATTAGGATCTGTATCTCTGTTTAGGAAGCAGGGCAGTGTTTGTTTTTTGGAGGGAAGCTGCTATGGAGAGTTGAAATTAAATTTCAGTTTTCTGGAAAACTCAGCCATGTGAACCACTGAATGTGGGATAAATCAGTGACAAATGACAATAACAAATGTATCTAAAACACTGAAGGAGGGACTCAAAGGTATAGCTGCACACATTTAATGCTTCCCACAGCTGCTGTCAGCTTCTTCAGGAGGTGAGCTGATGTTTGTCTGTTTATTTATCTTTGACTTGGAACCCTTTAATAAGATGCTTTCAGAAATTCTGCTTTATCGTCATTACTGTTTCATATCATTACAGTCACCTGAGGCAAAGTGCAGCAGTTTTTGGCATATTTTGAAAACTGTTACTGGGAAAAGAAAAACATAATTCTGTAAATCTGAATGCAATGTTTACCTGAACTTCCCTGAGCCTGTTTCATTATAAAATGAGAAAACTGGACAAAACGAATTCCAAGATCCCTCCATTTCTGAAAGCCACTGCAATTCAGTGCTTCCCTGCTCAGACCTCAGTAAGTTAATCATCAGGACACTCTAAATTAAAAACATTTTTCATCATTTCAGTTTGCATGAATAAAAATGTTCATGAAAAATTTTAAAAAGGTACTCTTCTTTTGTAGTATTTCCACAAACAAACATATATCCTACCAATAAAACTCTGCCTCTTCCTACCTAAAACTGGATGGCAGAACTGTCTCAAAATATACAGTATTAGAGAGTATCTTCTGTTCAGAAATAAGCACCAAAAACTATTTTTATTTAAATCCCTGTGGAAAATACAGGCAAAAGGAATTTGCACAGCTATTCGTTCTCAAACATATAAATATTCCTAAGAATGTTTCTTGTCCTCTTTCACCCAAATGTTCTTTTGTCCATTATCTGAGAAAATTTTTATAATTTCCGACTCTAAATTTTTAAAAATTTTTATAATTGTACCTTTTTTCATAAACAATGGGTTTTATCTCTTAATTTATGAAGCATATGCTTTGAAGCTACTCACTTAAAGTGAAGATCTTTGAAAGTAAAATGGGTTTCAACAATTCCTGTAGTTTTCACTCGAGTTCTGAGGACATCTTGTTGCGTTGGAATGTAATTTGGCTGTGCTATTCTGTCCAAGTCATTCAAGTAGCTGAAAACAAACAATAAAACAACATGCGAATAGTTAATATGGCCAATAAAGATGTTTAAGTTTCTCTCTTACACAACTCCCACTAAAATCAAAGTGTTTATACTTTTCCAGCCACAAAACTCTTCTACCGTTTTTTAAATGTTATATACTTTGTTTCTGAAGGACAGTATTTAGTAATTCTTGTTAAAAGAAAACAGACTAATAATAACTTCTTAAAAATCACCCAGAATAACTGCACACCGAGTGTTTGTTTCTTAAAATTCTTCCACTTTTTATTTTTTGAGGCAGCACTGTTTATGTTCCAGACATTATCCTTTTGTTGAGATTTAGAAAGTTAGTTTTTGAGAAGACAGTGAGGAAACCCTTTGGCCAAAGGCTGAATTCAATGTTGTTCCTTTTCAACCTGCCTTCAGTTACACACAGGAAAACACTACACGTGACACTTTACTCTGAATTTTACTGGCTTTCTAAATCAACTTTCAAATTTTATTTCTTGCTGATTTTAACCACTCATTCAACACTCTTGGTCAATAATGCCAAATACATTGTGATATCAAAATGTGGTGGTGTCACACAATGCAATTACTTTGTATAATTTGTGTCAAATTATATGGTACAGTCCATGATGTTACAGAAAGTCCATGTGTGCAGAAATTAATGTGAACCTGAGTAGTTAAAGAAGGATTCGAGGATAGTGAGGCGTGTAGCTAGACATCTGGATGATGGGACAGAAAAAAGGAAACGTCGTTCCCATCAGGACAAGCAGTACAACAGTATGGAGGCAGATCTGGGTTCTCAGACAGTAAGGTTGCTAACAGGCCACGCACAACCTAAATTGAGAATCTGGAATCAATCCTACGGTCAGCTGAATGTGAGGAGTGTCCCTGCAGTGCTTGGCAATAATTAGGGCAGAATGTAAAAGACAATTTAGAAAATAAGTTCAGGTACAGGAGGCACTAACTATTTCAACTTTAATTGATGTTATCCTCTGAAACTGTTCCTTAGCTATTGAGACTGGGTCTTGCAAACAAAAGAACTCAATAAATACTGGACTCGCTGCAGAAGAAGCTGGACAACTATCCAAACACTGAATTAGTGACCAAAAATGTTTTAGACATTTAGGTACATGTATCTGGTGTTGCCATACAAAAATACACAGAGATACAATAGCTTGAGTTATCTGTATTGTACTTACTTGATTTAAAAGAATCTTATTATCTTTTATTGTATTGGTAATAATCCCCCTGTACTTTATCTGTTTTTAATTCCACATACATAATGTTATACCTTATTATTGTAAATAATAATTTGGTTTAATAAACCAAACAGGCCATGGCAAGATTTTACTAACTGTCCCTATAAAATACAAAGCTACTTTTATTTAAAATGTGCTCTGATTACTCATAAATACATTTCTTTGCTTAAAACTGCTATAATTCTAATAGTCTAAAAATAATGCACATTTATATTTCAACAAGATAATGAAGACAGACTTTGCTGCATTGCCAGTGTAGTGGCAGAGAGAGAAAATAATCAAATACTCTCAATACAAGTAGAAATTAAGTGAATTCAAAATAAATGTAAATCTGTGAGTGCTAGGAAAGAAAATATATCATAATATGAGTACATAAAACAGGGAGGCAAGCACCTACTCAGTGAGTCAAGGAATATTTATTTCCTAGTAGAAGTGACACCAGTGGGAGAGATGGGGTACCTATTCAGTAAGAAATGTCATATGTGTGTGTGTGTATACATATATACACATATATATGCTACATATGTGATAATATATATGGTTTACATACTTGTAAAATATTTAAAATATAGTTTTATAAAAATGCTAAGGGTTACATAGTAACACATATCATTTATTCATTCACACTAAATCATTCATGTAACACACACTGAATACTCTGAAGTGCCATAAATGACATGCTATACAATAAGCCTAGCCATGCTTTTCACTGTGGCAATATGTATTTATTTAGACCAGTGGTCAGCAACTGGTGGTCTGCAGACCACAGGTGGTCCGTGAGGTCCAAAAGGTTGGCGACCGCTGATCTAGACTCTGGTTAGGTTACCAGTCACCTTCAATCTAACCTCACTTGTGTCCCTCTGATCCCATAGCTCTGTCAAGAAAATGGAACAAACTTGGAAAGTAAAGCGAGTGCACAGCACAATTTTAAGGCCAATGAATGCTACTCGTATCATATCTGACATTGCTGAGTATGTGTGCCAATTATGGAAACCAATACTTGACTTTTTATTCTCTGTAGATCACCAAGCAGAATACTCCCCAATGAGCTCCTATCACAACTTGCTTTACAAACTTTCTGGGCCACCATCTGGAAAATCAGGGCAGACTTTTCTTCAAAAAACTGACTTAGATATCTGTAAACAATGTCTAACGCAACAGGGCACATCCAAGGACAATTTTCAAGCTTAGCGCTATTTTACTCGGTGAGAACCTATCTTGGAATCACCATGTGCCCCTTCAAAGGGGTGCATGTCATCCAGCTGCCTGACACTGGACAAGTCACTGTTCTCAGGCACTATTAGTATGATGGAAAGAACCCAAACAAGTTACCCTTCCCTTTGGCTAGTCTCAGGCAAACCAGAGGTACACCCACATTGGGAAGAAGCTTCGGGAAGTTCCAATTACTTTCTTGGAAATATACTGGACACCGTCCCATTCTACATTTTCAATTTGAGTTACATAAGCATGAGTCTCTTGAGACACTTTTAAACACAAAGGAACTAACAACATTGCTATCTACAAACACACATAAAAGACAGAAAGTTTTCAAACATTGTCATTTGGAGAATCCTGAGTTTTACACGAATGTGTTAGCCAGTTCTGCAGTAAAACTGACTTGGAGGTAGACTTAATTTGCAAGTAATTACTCATGACCGTTTACTTCTGACGTTAGGATTACTTACTATGCTGCAGAGTCATTAAGCTGGTACTCTCGGGATCTGTTGAAACAGGCTTGCACACCACTATCTTTCCACAATCTCTTTATAACTCCGGCAAGTTCTGCAGTCATGAAACCTTCTTCAGCGGCTCCAGCAAGCACAAAGAGCTGGCGTGCATCATCCTGAACATTCAAAGACCATATTTAAAAAAAAAAAGTAAAAAGAACACTTTACAGATAAAAAGTACAAAGGGAGCATCATAGATGACTAAAAGTGCAACAGTGAATTTCCTTTCTGTTTTTTTGTTGGTATCATAACTTTATTTCTCTAAAGCGCCACTTCAAAAAGTTGGTTCACCCAAAAGAGCATAATCTTGACTCATGTGTCTATGTTTTGTGGGTTTTTTTTGTGATAGCTATCAAGGCACGAGGGAGCTGGAAGAAAGACTACACTTACAGCTCCTGAGGGGACATAGTAATCAACCTTCCACTGACAGTCTGTTGTACACTGAAGATTATCCCTTCTGAGAAAACAAAAGAATGTATGCCTTGCCACTCCTTCCCCAAAATGTGTCTAATCTAAGAAACACATGAACAATGCTAGAGATTATTTTAAAATAGAATTTAATTAACTGTTATCTTTCTGATGTTCTTTATAGAAGCAAATTAAGTTCAAAGAAGAGAGAAATCAATGTGGACATAAGCAAGACTAATTTCACAGAATGATCTGAGGTTTTCAGAAGATTTTGAAGGTCTACAGTAGTCCCCTTATCTGCAGTTTTTTCTCTGCAGTTTCATTTACCCATGGTCAACGTCTCCATACACTGACATGGTCATTACTCCATGACCCAGGATCACCTGAAGCAGATGATCCTCCTCCTGAAATATCACCAGAAGGTCAGGAGTAGTCTAGTGCTAGATCACAGTGCCTACGTGATTCACCTCCCTGCATCTCTCAACACGTAGGCATTTTATCAACACACACCATCACAAGAAGGCTGAGTACAGTACCATAAGATATTTGAGAGGTATAGAGAGACACCACATTCACATAATTTTTATTATAGTATATTGTTATAATTGTTCTGTTTTATTAATTATTGTGTCAATCACTTACTGTGCCTAAATTATGTTAAACTTCATCTCAGGTATGTGTACAGGAAAAACATAGTATATAAATATATAAATACATTTAAATGATTCAATACTATTCCTGATTTTAGGTATCCCCTGGGGGTCTTGGAACATAACCCCACAGATAAGGGGAGACTACTGCACATTAAAATCAATGGGTCAGGAGGTAGGGGCAGGTGTTTGCTAATGCAGATATAGGAAACAAAATAAGAACAGCTTTGGAATAGAAAAAATCATGATGCATATAGAAGACAACATGCAAAAAATTTAAATAAAGGAATACTATATATAAAGTTAATTAAATTTCCTTAGGTTCTGAGATTATAAATGTGTACAGTTATTCTTAATCCACAGGTAATCAAGCACTGTAGGCCAGTGCGATCAAAAAAAAAAATCTAACTTGAGCTGCTCATAAAATTCTAAGTTTTCTAATAGATTTCAAAATGTGACAAAAGGTGAAATTAACTTGACAATATATTTTATTTAACCTATATATAAAATATCACTTCAACATGCTGTCAAGACATTTCAGAGTCTTTTTTTAAAATATGTGTAGTCTTCAAAATCTGGTGTTTACTTTATACAGAGAGCACATCTCAATTCAGACTAGACACTTTCCAGATACTCAATAGCCACATGTGGGTAGCAGTTACAGTGCTGGATAACACAACACTAGTCTTTAGGTTTTCACATAGTTCATCAAAAGTGGGGGAGATGGGAAGCTGCTATCTCCACAGATATTCTCCTTAGCCTGAGACTGGTAGCTTGATGTTAGCTGGGGGGATAATCCCTACTTTTCTCAATGGGCATGTTTTCAAAGTACTGTAGTAGATGTTTACAAAGCGATGGTACACATTATGACAAGGTGTACAGAAGAGAAGCGTTTGGTGACACAGACTAACAGAGAGTACTAGCTATCAATATAAATTCATTCTGCTGCCAATTTGTGAAGCATTTTCAGATGGAGCCATCATGAAACATAATTAAGTCTCTCAGCATGGGAACATATTAATCAGCGTATGTTTCCCTTTTTAGTAAATCACAAGAGAAATGCATGCGAGCAAGTAATTCTTAGCACTAACTCCAGTAAACAATTATTCACTTTTCCTAATAATTACATATATATACATATATATATATTCACTTTTCCTAATAATTACATATATATATGTATATATGTATGAGAAATTCCTAAATTTGGTCACTTTTATTAAACATCAAACAATGTTCTTCATCCATTTTAGAAAAAGTGCTTTTTACTTAGTGAGTTTTTTAAATGAGTTTTCATTATGACATATTTATTCAATTGCAATAAAATGTCTTGAGAGAAAAGACTAATATCCTCTAATATGGGTTATAAAATCACATTCTCTTCACACTTTCTAGGAAGAAGCCTGAAGAAAAGACTTGAGAAACTTGGAAGCTATATTTATGAAATGTGCCCTCTGTGACATTCAAAAATGTCTCCTCCTCATCAAATGTAAAATAGGCTCTTTCCCTTGAAAAAATAATTGGAATATTCATTTCCATGTCATTAGCAGGGCATTCAGCTATCTGGAGATGAGGTAATAAATTTAAGCAGGAAGGTACTTTAGAAATTAGTCTACATATTTTTTGGTTTTGTATAAAAAGAACTCAAGACATAGAGAGGTTAAACAACTTATTTAAAGTTCCACAAATAATTAGTCACCCAATCACACATATTAGTCAGTCAACAATGAGTAAATAACCATGGCCTAAGACAGGATAAATTAAAAATAGCAAAATAATGACAATGATCCCATGTTGCCATTTAATGAGGTTTCTCAAGATTCGGGTAAATTAATGTTACTCAGAAATATTTATAAACAAGAGTAGCGTGTACCCAAACAGTGTGACATAGAGCGGAAAAGGATTGGGACTATTGAAGTAAAGACTGGAATTTAGTCAGAAGGACTACAGGTTGGTAGAGCTTTTTACAGAACTCATTTGTGATGTTAAAAAGAAGTGTTATTTGCCAGGCAACTGTAAGTAGCAAGAAAATCCTTTGGACGTAGCCAAGTTATTGTTTTCAGAACTAAATGAAAATAAGATGGTTTAGAAGCTGTAAGTTCCAGTTGATATAACTGCATGCTTTGATAACTCAGCAAAATAACTAAAATGCTAGTGTGTCAAGAGACATAATATGGCCCCATTTCCCACTGGTGGTCAGGGAACACCTGACATGCTGCATTTATTGAGCGACAGCACATTTTATTTGAAGCTGTCAGCCACTCTGTGAGAACTCAGAAGAGTCTGTCCAGGATGGGGAAGAGAGCTTTTGAGGGATCATGGTGGCTGTCCTCTGACATATTAAGTAAGGGTCATTAAAGGTAAGAAAGAGCCAATTTTGTATTTGGAAACAGTGCAGAAAAAGGAGAATTCTTACGGTAGAAGATATCAATTTCAATTCTATAAGAAGAACACTTTTTATGATCAAAGCTATCTAAAACTAAAGAAAGGAATGAGACTGCAATTTTTAAACACGGGCTAAATGATTCTTTACTGTGACAGAGCGGACAGATTTATTAATGAGATTAGAGTTTAAGTAGAAAATACCAGAAAGCACTTCTACAATACAAACTAAAAAAAATATGATAGTCTTATAATATACTGATGTCATGATTGATATATGTATGGAAATCTTTAGTTTTAATGGTAGAGCTCAATCATTTCATTAATAACTTTGCCAACAATCCTGGACAGCACATATGAGAACTATTCATATATTTAATCCACCACAACTCTATAATACATAACTCCTACAATTTGAAGACGGTTATACTGCTTCCATCAGAGTTAATGTGCCCCTAAGGAAATCCTAAGAACTTGAATGGAGTCACCATTTCATGGTAGCAATCCAAGACTTTAAGGAATTACTTTGAATAAAAAAATACATAAATGTAAAACATTTTTCTCTAAAAATGCAAGTGTAATCAAAGTGAAAATGACAGGCAAGGAAGTTATTTTTCTTTTTTTCCTAGAGCACTGCTTAAAAGGGGTGAAAAGACTAAAATCAAAAGAATCTAAGTTAATTTTAACTAAACAGCAATGGCAACAATTCTTAACTGCAGTGAGCGCGAGCGTCATTGTGTCAGAAAGGGAGATTACAATAAATGTGTTACTCAAATACAACTTTTATGCATCTTATAAATGTATATTTTTATTTTCAAGTTAATAGAATAAAAAATGTTGAAGGGTTCTTTATATGGACAATAGAACCTTTTGCTAAAAGAGATACCGAAATATGATAATCGATCCAAGAATTGGGGGAACTAGAAAAATAGTGTGCTGGAGGCACATACTACATTTCCAATGAAGGTTAATATCCCTTTGCTATACACATCAATCAATATTTCTCAGAATCGAAAACAATATCATCCTATATAATTTTAGTTCTCAAACATAAGCCAGAATACAAAACCAAACACTCCCTTGGAAAAATAACAAGTAGAAATAACTAGGAACATTTTGAAAAATACTGGGGAGAGTGGGTTAAAATGATCAGATATGAAAAGCCTGCAATGTATATAACAATGGTGTGAATGTAGATCAACAGGAAAAAGAACCCTAAATCTGAAGTTATATGATAGTTGGCAAGGTAAATTAGTAGGGAAGAATATGACTGTTCAAAAAAATTAATAATTAAGATAGCCATCTAAAGAAAGTAGTAATGTCGATCCTTACTCCATACATATAACAAAATGAGTTTGAGGCATTAAAGAACAAACATAAGAAGCAAAGTTAAATTTTACTCCCCTAAAATACTTTTGAAATAGCATGAATATTTGGTAAATCTTTGGTTTAAAGATTTTTCTAAATTTAAACATAATGGAAGAAATAATAAGGGAAGATTTAAATAAATGAAAACCATAGGTTAAGGCAAGCAAAATGCAAGAGAACATATATATCAGTGGTTCTTAATCTGTGGGTCGCGACCCCTTTGGCGGTTGAACGACCCTTTCACAGGGGTCGCCTAAGACCATCCTGCATATCAGATATTTACATTACGATTCATAACAGTAGCAACATTACAGTTATGAAGTAGCAACGAAAATAATTTTATGGTTGGGTCACAATATGAGGAACTGTATTTAAAGGGCCAGAAGGTTGAGAACCATTGATATATATTAGTGGGCAAAGGATTAATACATATGTACATACAAACAAGCAAATAGGTAACTGATACACCAAGACTCCAATAGGTAAATAAATAAGGGATAAAATAGACCACTAACAGAGAAACAAATCAGTAATACTTTCAACAATAAGGATTTTTAAAAAATTAAATGCTTTAAGCCCTTAAAAATAGTCATTAATGATAACAAAACTATAAAATTGTACTAAAAATTGAAAATGTAAATGAAATTGAAAGAAAATTGAATAAATTACTCAGTAGTTTTTCAATGTAACACTCATAAATTTTGCTACTTAGAGTGCTAAGAAAAGGTCTTGTCCTAAGCTCCTGCTAGGAAGGCAAATTGGTACAACCTTTCTTAAAAGCAATCTGCAAAACCTGGCAGACAGACATAAACTAACTAAAGAAATTAATTACAAATTAGAGGAACAGAGAAGTAGCCATTGTACAGGAGCCAGCTGAGGCATTAGGGAGACCGAGAGCTTGTTTAAGTCAACTCAGGGCAAGGTTTTCTGCTCCGTATAGCCCAAAGTTATTCCAACTTAAGTACTTGTCAAACTATCTGTGATGAAGGCCAGTCTGTGTTTTGATTTCTTTTTGTTTCCCAACTATTTCAGAACTAACACTATTAGAAAAATAAAATTTAAATGACAAAGTACTATATAAACCCATTTTCTTAAACTATCAGAGTTAATATATAAATTAGTTACTCTACCAATGCTTAGAAATCTATCTGAATCAGTGGTTCTCAACCTGTGGGTCGCTACTCCTTTGGCGGTTGAACGACCCTTTCACAGGGGTCGCCTAAGACCATCGGAAAACACATATTTCGATCGTCTTAGGAACCGAACCGAGACACCGCTCCTCTAGCCGTCTGCAGGCGGGTCCGCCCACATGCAGATAAGCCAACATACGAGTACCCGGCGTATTAAAGGGTCGCGGCATTAGGAAGGTTGAGAACCACTGGAATGCTGACTCTTAATTCTGTACTCATCCTGTGCTTATGGACAGAAACTGGTCCATGGGCCACTTAGAGCCACACTGTTTTAAGCAATGCAGTGTCTTGGACATGCTAATCTGCCCATACATAATGCTTCCCTAGCTTCACACTACTAGAAGGATCTAATTTATCAATACATCATCATCCAGAGACTGAATACACGAATTCTGAGAGAGTTTTGAAAGGATACTAGGTACAAAATTCCATTGCTCTAAGTCATCCTTAAAAACAATTTTGTTTCCTCTCATTTTAAATAACTAATGTGTAATATGCTTTGCAAATCTAGTAGTTGCCAAATATGAAGCAAACCACAGCAAATAAGTCAGCATCTCTTAAAATGTTCATTCTTTTTAGGCAATTGTCACCCAATTAACCTACATATTAAGATGTAATTCTAAACAAGATACCAACAGGCTTTTTGTTTGTTTTGTCTCAACAGGGATGTGAGGAAACTGATTCTCAAGTTCAGACACACATAATAATAACCTTGGTATTTTGGTAAGAGAACAGTAAGATGCATCTCTTACCCTACCAAATACCAAATCCTATGAAGCAACAGAGACTAAAATAATGTGATTTCGACCAGAATAATAATAGTGGTATAATAATTATAAATAATCACAATAGCAGCAGCAAACATCTATTGAGCATTTATTACGACCAAAGCATGTGGTAAACACTTGATGTTCATTATGTCATTACTGTTCACTACCTTCCAAAGTAGATGTTATTATTATTTCCATCTTATTATAATGAAACTAGAGACCTGATGCACAGAAATTCATGCAAGGGGCTCAGCCCTCGTAGCCCCAGCTGCCCCCTAGGCCCTCGCAGCAGCCCCAGGTGTCCCATGGGCCCCAGCTGCCTTGCGGCCCCAACCCCCACCCACTGGTCGAAGGTTGTCCAGGAAGGTCATTCTGCCATCCGGTCTAATTAGCATATTAGCTCTTTATTATATAGGATAATCTTATAGAGTTAAAAATTTAATAAGTGACTGACCTAGGAAAGAAAACAATATATCAGTGGGGAAAAAGAATGCAGCCCAGAAACACAGACAATTTAATGCTAATGGTCACATTTTCAAGTCACTGAGAAATGGAGTATTTAATAAATGGTTGTAAGGCAAGAGATGATCAGATTATAACATACATTTAGATTATACAATCTCACATTTCCAGGTGGGTGAAGATATAAATTTAAAGAAATAAAACTAAACATTCTAGAAAAATAAGAGTAGTTTTCAAGTAATTTTAAGTTGAATATCTAACAAGACACAACATAGAAGTCAGAATCAACTGCAAAAGCAAAATTAAGAGTTCTGTAATAAGAAAAATACTATTTAAAAAAAGGGAAAGAAATATATTGAGAAAAAAAATTGCAAAATATAAAAAGGGTTAATATCCTTGATATTTCAAGAGACACAATGTGAGTAGGACAAGTAATTTAACAGAATTGAGTGAAGAACATTAAGAAGAGTGCATGAAAGAAAAAAAAAAGATTTCTCACCTCACTAAAAATCGGGAAAACAAAAACTAAAAAAGAAAAAGAGAAATACTTTTCACTCATGAGATACTAAAAATTAAAATGTTGATAATATCTAAATTGGCCAGAGTGTGGTAGACACTGATGCACAATTTCTAGAAAAGACTATTCATGTTGCTTTTCTTCTAAAAGCAAATCTGCGGTACTTATCAAAATTAAAAATCTAGTTATCCTTCAACTCAACGATAATACTTCCAGGAATTAATTATTTAGAAATAGAAATATATTTACCCTTTGAATATATTGTTTCTTATTTTATAGAATGCACTTTCCCTATTTTTGTCTAGGAAATTTTCACACGTTTCATTACCAAGCTTCAAGTTCCTTCCTCATGCCCAGGCCATGTTTAATTCATCTCTATTTCTTAGCACACTTCCAAGAGCCTTGAAGTTATGTGTAAGCTTATGTAGAAGCAAGTCAACAGAAGACAGAGTGAACTGATCAAAAAGTGGAAGCATGAACACATTTGCCTGAAGTGGTTAACAATAGCTATCATAAAACAGAGCAGGCTGAGGGTGAACAGTGGCTAGAGTACAACTAGAGTCCAAAAGGAGTGGTGAGAGCAGTTACTTTCAGTCCTGAAACAAAGTCCAAGTTATATTGTTTTTTCTTCTAAAAAGGCAGAAAATGGCAACATTCTTTGAGGGGAAAATAAGAAATAAAAAGACTTCATAAACAACTGCTTGCATTGACCCTTCATTACTTCTTGGAGGCCACAAAACCTTGCTCTCTAATCACATGTAAGATATGAATGCAGAATACTCAATATGAGAATTTGATAAAAGGTTCAAATGACCATAATCAGAATTAGTGTAAAGTATAATTTATATAAATTCTTGACTTCTATCTAAGGGTGGTTCCCTTCTGTGTAAGACTAAGAGCTCAAAAAGCATTTGATAAAAGTTACAGACTAAATGGACAGTAGATAAAGCAAAAAATGTCTGGATATGATCAAATCTTGTTTCAGAAATGACAATTTAGAAGAAAGTTATGAATTATTATTGAAAACAATCTTAAAATCTACTTGAAAATAGTAATTCATTACACTAAGCTTTTAAATCTTTGTTTAAAAGGAGATGGTTAGAAAATTAATATGGCCTAGTAACCTATAAAGAAATGTTAGGGTAACAAAAAAACAACAACAGATTTTATGGATTTATCTAATGCAGTGATGGGGAACCTATGACACGCATGTCAGAGGTGACACGCGAACTCATTTTTTTGGTTGATTTTTCTTTGTTAAATGGCATTTAAATATATAAAGTAAATATCAAAAATATAAGTCTTTGTTTTACTATGGTTGCAAAAATCAAAAAATTTCTATATGTGACACGGCACCAGAGTTAAGTTAGGGTTTTTCAAAATGCTGACACGCCGAGCTCAAAAGGTTCGCCATCACTGATCTAATGTATATTTTCTAAGGTTGCCTTCATTCATTTTTTTCCCTATTAAGTATGAATAGCCTCTATATAAAAAAATCATAAATACATCTACTTTATACAAAAAAAATTAAAAATTAAGCTGAAGATTCAGTTAACATTTTCTAGGAAGGTCAAGTTTTATACCAGTTATTAAAAAAAAATATATCAGTGAAGAAAAAACTATACACAAAAAATGAAACTTGTCTCCTAAGGTCCTTGTCTTTAGCTCTGACATTCTGATATGTGTATCCTCATAGCCAGTTATTTTCCTATTCTAAAGACATGCAAGCTTTTATTCTGTTTTCATTATAAGAGATTAGATTGCTTTTTAGTCTGGGCACGAATACAAATAATTAGATCATTTCAGCATTCCAAATTATAAAAACAAATTTAGAAGAATGCCAGTGTAGGCAGTTTACTAAACTCAGCAGTAATGACTAAAATTTGTTATGGAGATAGGGAGGAACCCAATATCACATGATATATAGAAAACATGGCAGCAGTTATTAAATTGTCCAAATCTTCTGATGGATAAGGAGAATTTTCTAGCTATAAAGGGGAGATCACACACTCCGTGTATTCTTATTTCATTCACTTCTAAAGCTTCTGACTTCACTCACCATCCTTTGATTCCTTTTATAAAATGGTACTGAGATACCTGATAAATCTGTTTTGTGGTTTGGTATTATGCCAGTTATTATTCTTTATACTCATCAGGCCTGCTCCGAAGAATTTAATAACTTACCGCCCGAGCTGAGTCACCGAAGTCTATCTTCAACCTCCCCATGGCTCTAATGATAGCAATAATTGACTGAATGGTGTTACTGTAGACCACTGCTTTGTACTGTTTACATTCTTCTTCCGAATAGCCAGCCTCATGGATAATTCTAATGAAACAAAGGGAAAAAGAAAACACTTACTTCCTTTGATGGAAGGGTACATTTTAACACAAAAATACAAACTTAATGTTTTAAATCTACTTACTTCATTTGCTTCACAATTGTACTTTTCCCAGATTCACCAGCACCTAAAAAAGGTAAAATTGTATAGAATAAGGCATTTTTAACTTCATCAGATGTATATCCAACTTTGTTTTTCTTTCTCCTTCTGTCTCTTACGGTGGAATTTTATTTTATATCAAAACTATCTTTGTTGTTTTCCAAACACATAGACAAGTTCCCAAAAATAAGTTCCATCTGTTTATTACTTCATAATACTTAAATAAGTAAAACTCAAGTGAAAAAAATCCTTTTATTGTTGTCCACATATATTCTTCAAAGAATTAAAAATTTCAATCTATAAATTAAAGCACTATAAATAAGTTTTATTCAAGATTTTCAGCTTCCCATTAAAACATGTTTTAACTGCCTGGCCAATAATCATAATTTTACCTTTGACTTTTGGGGTGTAGATGGCAGTGATGCCAAGAAGTCACATAAAAGTAATTTTTAAATATTATACATTAAAATAGCCACGTCTCGTGCAATGTATGTTCTACCACCATTATTATCACCAACATGATTTGCTGCACCAGGAGGCAATGGCTTATGCAGGGCAAAAAGGTCTCCCCCTGTTTTTCTATCTTCCTTGTCAACCAAGTGACAAGGGCTCCTTAGCCCATTCTAAACCTCTCCTTCACTCTCTACTAATGTAAGGTCTCCACACAATGTGAGTCCCTGCCAGTATGCCATCGTAATATAAAAATGTTACTAATGAAATGGCCTTTATAAAGTAGTGCTCTCTTATCCTTCACACTTAACAGTAGCTACTCTCTTTACATAAATTAGATCAATTATTTGTCAGGCTTATCCTGATTGGTAGATACTGAGAACATCTGTGTATAGAACATAAATAAGATATTACAATTCTACTGTTTAGTTCTGTGATTTTAAACTGGTGTGCCCCAGCACACTGGTGAGCTGCAAGAATTTTTAAAACATGCAATACCTGACTATTTAGTCAGGGGCCTGGATCTTTCTCCTTAAATTGTCAAAAAAAAAAAAGACAATAGCTAACACAACGACAGCTGTCCAGTATGAATGAATCAAAATTATACCCATTTTTTGTCAGATTGGCAAAAATATGTATTTTTTGTTGTGCCGCAGAATTTTAGAAATTAGTTTATGTACCATGAGATGAAAAGGGTTGAAAATCGCTGGTTTAGCTGCACATTGTCCTTGGCCACAGCTACATATCATGAACATATTTATTGCCATTTGAGTGACAGGGCTCAGGATTTTCATTATCTGGGCTATATTCCCATTTCTCCTAGCCATTCCTCCAGTGCTTTATGCTCCCAGCATTACTGAATACAACTTATAGTTCCAAGAACACCTACTGCTGATCATGCCACAAATCTTCAAACAGTTTCCCTTAACAAAATGTGATTTGCTCTACTTCCTCTTGCCACCCTGGTGATCCTCTATCAACCATCACACTTATCTCCATCAACCTTTCCTGACCCACTCCCCATGTGATCCCCGTTGCCTCTGACTTTGCACTTATTTCTATTTGAATTCTCAGCAGCTACCTTGTGTTAGACACACAATCAACCAGAAATGTAGTTGAATTTATTTAAGCTATTTACGACTGATACAATTAGATGGCACATTTCTGGGCTTCCTTCTCTTTACCCCTCTCCCCCTCCAGCTATACACACACACACACACACACACACAAATTATCAGAGGAATTTGAGAACAGGCCATAGTTAAATGTCCTATTTGAAATTCTTTAGAGGAAATATTGCTTAAATTTTACTTGTGATTTGATATTCAAATTATTTTCCCAAGATATCAGTACATTAAGTAGAAAAGCAGGAGCTGAATAAAGAATGAGGGCATTCTTCATTTCCAGATAGCTTTGAACCTTTCTGGGAGTCTGCCAATAAAAATAATTCCAAGATAAACAACCCATTATTTATTAATTAACAACAGTGTACTTAGTTCTGTGAAAAAGCACAATTGTAAGCATATGGCTCACACATTTCTCTAATTCGAGAGGTCCACCCAAGTATCACACCCAGGCTGTTCCCAGCAGGGCTATCTTCAAGAAGGACTTGTGGGTTCCTAGGGCACTGTAAACTGAGTCAGCAGGAGCCATGCTATAATGGAACCATCTAGATCCCAGTATCCATCCATACACAAAGGGGATTCCATAGGCACAGTGAGCTTCACTGAACAGCCAGCCACCCACGGTGCATCCTGTCAGTGAAACAGCGCAACAATTCAAATGGCTAGAGAAGGGCTTACTACCTGAGATAGGCTGGTAGGGTCTGAGAGCCACTCAAGGAGAAACATCAGAAATAGTAAAGAACATAATCATTACCAGTCAAACTACATATAACACAGGTAAAAATTTTTAAATCTTCATGAGAAAAACAAAACAAAAATTTCCTGGTGTTAGACATTATCTTAAATTCTAATTCACTGCATATCTCTTAAAATAACTGGTGGCATGAGACACTTAGTTTACTTTGCAAGAGCATCTAGTCAAAGGCTTGTGGCTCAAAAAAAATCCCGATATCTGTTTAACATTAAAGTAGGGGGATGGCTTTCTTGTTAATTGAATTTCTACTTAATTTCTTGCTAGTAGCAAGTACTCTTTGTGGAATACGTGTCCTACAGGCAGAAGTGCCGAAAAAAAAATCTTTCAAAGCTTGGCAATTTATGTAACTAGATTTCAATTCTCACTTCTATGCAGAGAAAATTACAAATGCTGCACAGTTATGGTTCCAACATTCTAAATACTGGCATTCTTTCAACCTAGCATAGAGGGAGAGTTAGTTAAAGGTTGTTCTCAAGTCCACACAGTCATGTTTGAGAAACTGGCTGAAAGCAATATGTAAAAACAAAAATAACCCCTCAAAGTTAGTGGAGGGGCAAGAAAGAAAAGGGTAAATTTTCCTAACAATACTCAGCTAGGCGGCTATTGCTTTTCACCTAAATCCAGGTGGGTTTAAAAGGTTGGGAGCACCCTTCTTTTAAGAAGAAACAAGGACTATATAACATGTATTGGTCAGGAAAGATCGAAGTGTGTGACCACTGCAGTCACTAGGTCAGGCTGGTCAAGGTAACCATGTGGCCTGTAAAGTAACTGTCAACAAGGTGGTTGGTCACTGAACTGAGAGAGACTTTAGAAGAGTAGGAAGGGAGACTGTAACTCCCAAAGAGCCAAGAATGTATGCAGTGTGGTTGGTCATGTTTGGCCAGTAACTATAAAGACAAAGGTGAGATCAGTAAGGTGGTCCCTCAGGCCTCTCTCTAAGGAGGAAGTGACTGATGGAAAATGGCACCTCTGAGAGCAAATATTGAGCACAGCAGGTGCACAAAGTGGAGCTCAGCATTGATGCTAAGGCACCACAGCGATGGTGAAAGGACAAAGGAGCATCCCTCAGTAACACAGACGGAACTCCTCTGCAGTTAGGGGGGCGTGAGGCAGCTATTAAAATGCTAATCTACATTTTAAGAAATCCTACTTTTTGATGTAGAAGGAACAAATTAAAATTTTTACATTCAATTTAAACTAAATTGCAATTACATCCAAATTACAAATGCATTTGAAGTCACTTCTATTTATCATAGTGCTACTATAGGATTAATAAAATCAAGGTCCTAATATTTAAGATAGAAGCAAAGAAAGTGAGAGTAAGGGCAAATATAAATTAAAAACAAGAGGCTTAATTATCCCTATTTAAAGGAAAAGATTCCCCTCCCCTCCTTTTTCTTAGAGCATTTATTTTAGAAACATTATAAGTACTTTCTCCTCTTTCAAATGTATGTATGTGTGTGTGTGTGAATATATATACACATACATATATGCCCATATATGTATAGATACTTATGAAAACTAAGTAGGCCTTTCTTAAAATCAGATTTACAATCCAGAATGTCTTTCTTTAGGACCTGGGAGCCATTTCTTTGAAATGTAAACATTAAGAGAGGAGATGTTGCCCCACCTTCCCGTTTACATGGGAAGGTAGGATCCTAATTTGGTGGGTACCTCCTCCAAGCTGCAAAACTGTCATAAAGTTATGAGAAGTTTGTTTCTCCTCTAGATAAGGCCAATTAACAGATCAAGTTAGGATGAACTATAAGGTGTGGCAAAAGGTGTTGTCAAGCCTCTTATTTAAGGACCTGTTACCGTTTATTTGGAAAACATGTATGCAATCGGTTGCATCACCTTGGCTATATAAGGGGATGAGATTCTTTTGTCTCGGAAATCTTTAGTGACTAAATGAGATGCACACCACACTCGGGGTCAATGCTTATTCAATGATAAAAGTGTTTTTTGTGAAAATAATTCTTGGGTTGGGAGATTTTGTTTCTAGTTCTAATTCCCTAACAGGGGTAAGAATCTAAATAAATAAATAAATAAATAAATAAATAAATAATTTAAGTATAAAAAGCTCTGAACTTATAGGTAAATGAATATACAGGGTGGGGCAAAAACAGGTTTATAGTTGTGAGTAGGTGAAACAGCTTATTCTTGTATTATTTATTATTGTATTTTCCATATAAGCAACTGTAAACCTACTTTTGCCCCATCCTGTATTAATTATTTACTAGTCAAAAATCATAGCAAAAGACATGAGAACAAATACACTTGAGTTTTAGACAAAGTAATGTATGGTTCCTTAAGGAAGGAGAACATTCTCCGCCTGAAATTATTTTCATAAATTCATTTAACTATCATTGGGAGCAAAATTCCTCATGTTTATAGGATCTACGTAAACTTTATAACAAAACATTTTTATAAATTTACATGTACATATTTGTAAGACATTTCTTACATTCTGGAATATAACAATAAGCTGATGCCTGTAAATATCAGAATCTGTATCGTCCAAATTCCCCACTCTCTCCAATCTTAATTTCTCATAAAACAGCTACCGACTGAGTCATTTATGCCTGAGATAGGTATCATGCTATCAGACAGAGCAAAAATAGATGCACACTCAAGGCTACTCTAGAAAGACAGGACAAAACAATGAACTGTGGGCCCTTTCCTGGCAGCCCAAAGAGACCACGCACATCAGCTAACTGAACTGAGAAATCAGTGTGTCTACAAGTAAAGTCTGCAGATTCACAAGGTGAGGGTGAGGAAGGATGAAGGACTGAATGCCACAAGCGTATTATCTACAAGTTTTCTGCAAGAATTATTAATTCATTGTTTTAATTTGTATAATGATAAATAATTTATGAAATTCAGAGTCACTTAAATGAATCTATATGGCTGAACAGAGCCATATAATTTCAGGGTCTGAAACTGAACAGAGCCATACAATTTCAGGCTCTATATTTGAATTTGTATTCATAGGTGCCTAAGACACAAAGTACTAGATATTGTACCTTGCTTAGGGCCCCATCCATCCACCACTCTATCTGGTTTGGGTGAGAATCACTAAACCCCTAACCACCAAGGAAGGGGCCATCTGTTTGTTTCTAGCTGGCCAATCAGAGTTTGTATGTCATAGAGACTAAAATTCTTCATGCTTATAGATGTTATATAAAGCAACATTTTTCATATTTTTATATATATATGTATAAAAATATATAAGACTTACAAAATAATCACTTTGGATACAGTGATTTCCCACCCCTACCCACCTCACCCAAAAAATGAGGCACCAATCAGGTACCTTCCCCGGCCTTTTGTGTGAAAGGTATCGAGAAAAATCCCAGCACTAAAAGGATGATGTATAATGTGGGCTGTAGAAGCCATTTTCCATTGTCACATCACAGAACACACCGTTTAAGGAAGGAGCCCAAACAGGGAAGCAGAACGAGAGGACCCTAGGATGAGAGCAGCCCGACCACACACCTGAACCGTCAGAGGAAGTCATACTTAGGGAAAGCATTACAGCTTACCACCCAGAACGGAACACTTTGGAGCGTTGGAGGGGGCACAAGCATACACCAGGACTGACTTGGGCAAAGCAGGAAATATATCTCACTCTTCATAACTGAAGACAGTGTCACCCTGATTTTCAAGCTATGAGAGCCAGTTGTAAGTTTGCTTTCTGTGACACAGATCCAAAAAGTTTGGACTAACCTTGTGCCAAGTAATATTACTTTAATTATCTTGAGCTAATGAGGGAAAAACAAAAGTTAATGATGCATTTGAGCCAAGTGATGGTCAAATGATAATCACTGTAGGCTTTACAAAAGAAAGTTACAGAAGTGTAGATAGAGAAAAAATGTGGAAAATTACTCATGACACTGTAAAAGAGATATGCTAAATCCAAAAAATCATATTGCAAATATAACTTATTGTAGTTAATGTATCACTATCATATTACATTAATTTTACTTTTAAATTTATATATTTATATATATATTTGTATATATTTACATATACATGGTGGCGCTAAAGTAGATTTACAGTTGTTTCTATGGAAAATAATACAATAATCAAGGAATACATTAATGAATAACAATACAAGAATAAACTGTTTCCCATACTCACAAGTGTAAATCTACTTTTGCCCCACCCTGTAAATGTATAAACTTGTTTTGTTTTATAGTTTACACAGATCCTATAAACATGAGGAATTTTTCTCCCAGTGACAGTTACATGCGTTTATGAAAATAACTTGGAGCCACACAAGCAGAGAATATTCCCCTTCACTAGGGAACCATATATTGCTTTGTCTAAGACTCAAGTTTATTCTCATGTCTTTTGTTCAGTTATTTATAATTTATGACCAAGTAAGTCATTAATATATATGCAAACTTTTTCAACTTTTCCTCTGCCAACTTACCATTTTCCCTGGGTCTCTCTCACGCTGCTGAACATGTGTGGGTAGAGGCACTGCCTTTTGTTCCCATCATCTTTTCAAGGATGTTTCAATAGAGAACAAACAGTCCTGGAAGACAATGTCTCCCCTCGCTCTGGAGCACAGGGCAGGTCTGTTTACTGTCCAGTATAGTAAAGATAATGTGTCCTCTGGGACAAAGGTCAGGCGGGCTCACTGCACATTATGAAAAAATACATTGGGGATCCCTAAGTTCAGGGTTCCTCTACTGCAACATTACCCACTGCTTGTATAGCCATTGCCTGGCTCTCTTTCTCTTGTCCTTCGGGAATTGGGCTTGGGAAATCACCATAATAAATGCTGATTTTCTAGCAACTGCAATTGTTGTAATAAAATCCCTTTTTTCTCTGAACCAGAAGTCTCTTGTCCTCTGCTAGCAACCATGAAACTGTTATAGGCTAACTTGTTAGCTTGTAACTAGGGTAAAGCCTCAGACACTGAACATGCTGTTCTGCCCAATTTATAATTAATTCCCAAATTTCTGGTGACTAAGGGCACTTCCAGCCATTGTCTCTATACCTGTACCCAATCTTTTTGTTGTTGTTAATCTTCACCCGAGGATATTTTTTCCATTGATTTTTAGAGAAGAGTGGAAAGGAGGGTGAAGGAGGAGGAAAGGGTAGAGGAAGAGAAGGAGGAAAAGAAGAGAGAGAGAGAGAGAGAGAGAGAGAGAGAGAGAGAGAGAGGAACATTCATATAAGAGACACATCAATTGGTCCCCTGCATGTGCCGACCGGGGTGGGGATCAAACCTGCAACCCAGGTACATACCCTTGACCTGGAATCAAACCTGCAATCCTTCGGTCTACCAGTTGACACTCTAACCACTAAGTAAAACCACCAGTGCTGTACCCAATCTTTTTATTTCTTCCCACAAATGTCCACTCAAATAGGTTTGTCCAATAAATCCAAAGAAAAAGAACAGTGGTTCTCAAAGTATGATCTAAGGACCAACTGTATCAGCAACACTTAAGAAATGTACATTATCAGGCCCCACCCAGAATTCACTGAGTAAGAGACGCTGGGAGTGGGCCCAGCAATCTGCACTTTAACAATCCCTCCAGGTGATTCTGATGCAAGCCAGAGAATGAGAACCACTGAGGTAGAAGAAAACTCAAATAATCATAGTCACTTAGCTGCTGATTAGCTATAAAAACAATATATTACTTTTATAAAATAAATTTCCTCTTCTCTCAAAAAAAGTGAGACAGGTAACATGGTTTTCCATTACTACAAATAGTTTATTAAAAGGCAGCTGGATTCTCATATCTACTTCCCCATTTAATATGGTGCAATATATTACTTTGGCTAAAGTATATAAAGAAAATCCATTTTCATATAATTATGTAGTTAGGATAAGAAGAACCATATCATTAGCATTTACAGATAACTGTGGATAGCCTACACCAAAATTTGAATAGGAGAGATTAAAGTTTGGTTATAATGCATTTCTATGAAGTTTTCATACTTTGACATTTTAAAATCCATTGGTCTATTCTACTTGGAATGGATCTTGGACCCATGTATGATATGGAAATTAGTTTTCTGAGTCATGCAGAATTGAATGTTGATGTAATTTCAATATACCAAAACAAACAAACAAACAAAAACAAAAAAAAACCCCCACCTTTTAATATTACCCATAATTTCACCAGGAAAGAAAGGCCTTAGGTCTTGAGAGATGTCAAGCTCCCAGTGGTAGGGACAAGTTTTTTAAACTTTCCTTTATTTATTCAATTTTTGTGTGCAAAAGCTCACATTTTATTATTGGCAACAAATACTGTTAGCTGTTTTCCTTGACGTGACAGACTAACTCTGCCAAATTCACAAGTTCAACTAACCATAATGTATCTATCAGTCATTCTTTCAAGTAAATATGGTATTCCAGGAAAAGGGCAACCAGCTCAATTCACAACGCAATCACACACAGCTTTGTCTCAGATTAAGCAGCGTACTTCGACATACAGAGGTACTTCGGATGTGCTTCTCATTTGGTCACATGGAATATTAAAGAGTTGTGTACTTAATGATCCAGATTTAATGAAAATAATGACTTTTAGAACTTCATCATTTTTTTTTAATCACAAGTGCATAGGAGCAAAGAATACCATGAGTACTAGAACAACTGGGTGCTACTGACTTGACCCAGTATGACTTTGGTACCATTAGAGGGAATAACAACAGGACAGAAAAGCCAAACATCTTTCTATTATGAACATGGTCTCAGGGCCTCCAGGGTCTATGGGTCACACCCAGAACAACTGATGTCACATCTTTCTCACCCACTGGACTATAAGCTATGAGAGAAGAGAGCCCTTGATTTTTATCACCATGATTTCCCCAAAGCTTACTCCTGGCACCTAGCAGGAGAGCGAGCAATAAACATTTATTCACTGGCTGGAAGACAGAAAGGGAGGAAGGGAGGAACAGAGGGTCATGAAGAAAGTAAAAGAAAATGTAAGTGAATATTTATATGAACTGTTAGAAGACCATGAGAAATAAGAAAAAGTGTGGTGAAATCTTGTGACTGCCCATAAAACTGGTTCTCTCCTTCTATCGTAATACGAGCAGTGCCGGGGAACATGGGAACTAGTGACTATATTCCTTATCCTCCCTTGCTGCTAAGTGTAAGGCACATCACCGCATTTCTCATCAAGCCGCGTGTGTGTAAAAAGGAAAAGCGGCCTTGGATTCTCTCTCTCCTGATCTTCGTGTGAACTGGAAAACAGGTGTGCCTACGGTCCTGTCCCAACAGCGCCCGGGGGCGGGGGGGGCACTGAGAAGGCAGAACGCCCCCCCCGAGGCACAGCACCCAGTGCTATTTCGCCGGAGATGTGTTACACGGGAGAAATAAGCAGCCGTCTTCTTTAGGCCACGGTCAGCTTCGGTTTCTTTGACACAGAGCTTGGCTTTATGCTGACATTTTTAAATGTCGTCTAGGTTTAAACATACAAATATATAAATATATAGATATATAAAGAAAACAAACAAAAACCACCAAAACCTACATATGTTTTTTTAAAATCACCATAAATAAAGTGGAAAGGCAAACTACAGAAGAGGGAAAAATATTAGTAATTAATGAGTATCAAAGTGTAGATTTCCTTAACTCATCATGAATTAACATTAATTGACAAGAAAAATACCAATATTCTAAACGGCAAGACACAAAGGTAATTTATAGCGAAAAGGTAAACATATGTAGTATTTTTAAACTGCGTATATAAATACAGTTGTTGCTCCGTATCCACGGAGGATTGGTTCCGGGACCCCACCTCAGACACCAAAATCCGAGGATGCTCAAGCCTCCTATATAAAATGGCACAGTATTTCCATCTGGCCTATATTTGCACACAGCTGCAGGAGGCTGTGCCTGCACATCCCTTCACTCACATGGATTCAGCACAGTGCTCAGGGCATACATGGCAAATTCAAGTGTTGCTCTCTAGAACTTTCTGGAATTTCTTTTTTTAATTTTCAAATATATGATCCAGAGTTGGCTGAATTCATGAATGTGAAACCTGCAGATATTAAGGACTATATACATATATGCAAAAAAAGGAAATATGAAATATATTGGGGGAAAATGTTTATATCTGAGTAATGCCATTTTATTCCACAAACATTTCTGTAATTTCCAACTTTTAAAACTCTACATAAGTTTTATTCAAAATTATACAATTTATTTAGAAACCTTTGGTCAGATCTCTCCCATGATTAAAGTTAAATAACATCATCTTCTTTACTCTTGTTTGCTTCAACACATGTTCCCATCTCATTACTCATGCACATAAAGGTCATATTCTACTCACAGCAAATTTCTTTTACTTTCCAAAATCTCATGATCATTCTTGCCTAATTCCTTCTCCTTAGTTTCTCCCAAGTGGAGCCCGTTACTAACATGGGCACTAAAAAGGATCATGGCATGTTTAGGCAGGAGAGCTTGTGGGGTTCAGCTTTCCTAACCAAGGCACCTCCAGTTTTCAGTACAGAAACTGATTTGAAAAACACTGGGTCTGCTACTTGGCCCAATACAGCAGGTGGGACAACCACCAATGTCATAAGCTTACAGAGACCTGGGTAGTAAGAGATTCCGAGGTCTGCACTTCGAAGCAGCTCACGCAGGCTGGCTCTAAGCAAGTCATGAGTTGTAGAACCACAGACATCAACTGTGATGCCAGGAGCACCCCGGTGAGAGCCATCACCCCTGGACCTGAGGAGTCAGGACACACACATCAAATCTAAGGCTCTAGACCAGGGGTGGGCAAACTTTTTGACTCGAGGGCCACAATGGGTTCTTAAACTGGACCGGAGGGCCGGAACAAAAGCATGGATGGAGTGTTTGTGTGAACTAATATAAATTCAAAGTAAACATCATTACATAAAAGGGTACGGTCTTTTTTTTTTTTTTTAGTTTTATTCATTTCAAACGGGCCGGATCCAGCCCACCGGCGGCACATCAAATCTAAGGCTCTGGACTTTGTCATGGCTACAATGAGTTCAAGTAAGTCATTCTTCCCTCCCTTCTTCTCTCCCCCTGTCTACTGCACCAATTAGGGAGAACAGCAGTAGGAAAGGATGGCAAATGAAACATATTTCTCTGAATACTACATAAATGGACTGTTTACATGGTGATGCTGGACGAAGTCTTTAGCAATATTTTTTTTAGAACATTTTGTAATTTTCCCTACTCAGCAGGTAGGGGCTCAGTGGGAGGTAGGTTAATTTTAGGCTAAGCTAAAATAAAAAGTGTGAATTAACTCGTAATCCTCATGGTTAATACATAAGCAATGGTTTATCAGCATATCTTGAAAGAGACATGGATATTATACTTTCCCTATCAGGCATCCCAAATTTTACTTACTATTTCCATCGCCTGCTCTGAGGAATTATTAAACCAGACTTGGATGACTGTGTTTCAGATGTGATGTCAGCTAATGTTACTGTCTCACCACTTTCAATATTTCCCTTCAGTAAGTAATCCAATGCACATACAGGAAATCTCACTTTAACATCAACAACTGGTTCTGTGACTTTAAATGAAAGGACGTATAATGAAACCAATTTGACCACTGGCTGATCGATATATATAAACAAGAGTTAAGTTCCTCTGGCATCTCATCAATGTCATAACAAATGACTCTGAAGGGAATGACGCTATTTGAGGACCTGCTGTACTACCACCTCCTTTGTCTACTTTCACCAATTCGTATTAAATCAATTCTGTGTGATGCCTTGCTTTTGGCATGCACACACGTACCTTAAAGTTGTAATTAGGATTCTGGTTCAGGCAACAGAAGTGATTTAAACAAGAGAGAATAAATGCCATCTCTCTCACACAGCAGTCCAAGTGTGAGCAGTTCAGGGCTCAGGGTCAGCGTGATAACAACAGACCCGTTTCCCAAGCCCCTTTTACCTTGTTGCTCTGCCATCTTCATGACATGGCTTCCAACTCCGGTGTAGATATCTATTCATGATCCCACCTGTATGTGAACCTTGCAGTCAGTGGGAAAAGGAATAAGTCGGGAAGTGGAGGAATGTGCCTTCCCTTCAAGGGTACACCCCAAAAGTTGTAACCATCATTTCCACTCATATCCCCATGACCAGAATCTAGGCTCCTGGCCTCACTTGGCTACCAGTAAAGCTCGGAAATACAGTCACCAGCTGTGTGGCTACGTGTCCAGAAAATAGATGTCAAGGGACACTGGACACTGGGCTATAACCAGAAGTCTCTGCCTATTCTTTTCTTTCCCTTGCTGTCAATTCCACCTTTAAGTTTAAACATTTTTTAAATAAAATATTATGCCAGTCAACAGAGACAAAATAAGAGTTGGCTTTGTGTTTTGTTATTTCCTTCCTTCCTTCCTTCCTTCCTTCCTTCCTTCCTTCCTTCCTTCCTTCCTTCCTTCCTTCCCTCCCTCCCTCCCTCCCTCCCTCCCTCCCTCCCTCCCTCCCTCCCCAAAACTAAGTTGGATGCCTTGGAAAAACTCAATAAAGCAATCTGCTAAAAAAGGCTATGGAATTAGGTAAGTGTGAGACATTGTTTAGAGAGAGGGAAATTTTTTAACATTTGGAAGACTCCATTCATAATTCATTTACAGGTTTCTTTAAATTCTCTCTTGAAAAAAAGAGAAACTGTAAACAAGGGGCCCATTTTGAACATGCAAAAAAGGCAACTATGAACTAGTGAATCAAACTTAAAAAATAAAAGGCCATAATCCTATATCAAAAAATTGCTGCATAAAAGTATACTTATATGTGACAGATAAATTCTGATCCCATCAGTAGAAAGGAAACTTCCCCCTCCACATGAGCATCTTCAAAACATATTCAATCTCCCAATTTTTATACTCCTTCCAAAACTATTTTCCAAAATGCTTAAATGTGTTAACTCTTTATTGCAAACCTTTCAGCATGGCCTTCCAAGGATTCTAGGATTTGGACCCAAATGCCTTTTGTCTCAACTCTTTTACATACCTGCAACCACTCTCTAGCCACATAAGTCTTCAAACCCATACAGCCAGAATTCCGGCATTTTTGTGTCAACAATTATGTTAGGCAATCAGGTCAAAGTTAAGTGCGGCATGGGTCCTGATTCTGGGAAGCAGTAGCCAAAAATATGAGGAGACAGTGAAGGAAATGAACAATCACAGCATTTTTTTTCTTTCATACAAAAAATATGTATGAAGTAGCCACTGTATGGAAAGTACAACACTACACATTGAGGACGGGTGAATGGGAGTAAGAGCTGTGCTTCCTGGTCTCACGAGGGGGAGGAATAGGTGGCAGGAAACACGTCAGATTGGGTGGTAAGAAAGTAATGAATACATGCAACACCTGCTACTACTGTATCTTAAAAAAAATGTTCAAAAACTACAGCCCTGTTATACTTTCAATTGGTCCACTAACTAACGTCTGAAATCCCTCTTGAAATCCCTCTTGAATCACTCTTCTAGGAAGGACACGGATCAATGGGATTATGTCCAGAAAGGTGGCATCGAGGACTATTAACTAAGGCTGAGGAAGGGAGGAATGTTAATGAAAGAAAAGACTAAGAGAAAAAAGGATGTCTAATAAGTAGCTGAAGAGCCCTAGCTGAAGAGCCCTCACATGGGAAGAAGGGTTATCCTGTGTGACACTCAAGGTTGAATTAAGATCAATAACAATTACACAGAAGCAAATGTGGCTCAAGTGAGAGGAAAAATCTGTTAATAATATGATGCCAATATCTATAAAACATTATCATCTGTCAATAGGATGTTATTCCCCCAGTCCTCAATTGTAGCAGGCATATAGTTTCGCTAGATGTCATTTTACAACATATATTAGTTAAAAAGAAATGGGGCAAATCCCCATGTCCCATAGTTAACAATATTTTACATACAATTAACATTTTGTTAAGATTAGGTCTCAGGTGTTCTGACAAATAATAAATGGCGGGGGGGAGGGGTTGGAGGAGGGGAGGGAAAAAAGGAAGGGAGAAAGGAAATGGAGCAATTACAGAACTCTGGATTATGCTACTAAAAATCATTAACTTATTTGTACTATTCTGATGCATGCAGTTGTGTTAAACAATTATATAAAAACAAACTACATTGAATTCATACATTCTGCCCATAGGCAGTTTCTGCACAGGGTCAGAGTCCCATGGAGATCAATGCAAGACAGGCCTTCACTGTTTTTCTCATCAGCTCTGTTCATCAAAGAAGAGTGAGTCCAAAAATGATAAATAATGGGGCAGCTTTATCTAATACAGAAGTCCAAAGAGTTTATACCTAGCGGATAGGTGGTGTTATGAGACAGTAATATATTTCTACTACTTTAGTGGGATTCTAGTACCAGCAAAATATTCCCTCAGAAGAAACTGATAGCCTGTAGGTCTTTAGACTTACAAAAGTTAAATGCTCCTCAGCCATTTTAGACTTCATAACAGAGCAAAGAGAGTGACTGCTGTGGCAGGTGAATGGAAAAAGCCATCCCCAGTGCCAGATACAGGACGTGGTATCTTCCTAACACTGTCATCTCTCAAGTCATGATTCTTGCTCCCTATTTTAAATCCAGGACTATTTTTAAAGAGAAAAAATGTTATTTTTAAATTCTGACAAATAGTGAAAATAAAAATTTTAAAAATCAGGCAAAGAACTATGAAAAGAAGATAATGAGAAAACTATTATTTAAAATATTTAAAATAGGTAAGATGAAACCAACAAACTACAGATAAGATAGAACAGCAAGAATAAAGAAACAAAAATAGAGCACAAGAACTGGCAATAGAGGAGATATACAACCCTGTAAACATTAAAAAAAAAAAAGTAAATATCACTATTTTTTTAAAAAAATAAAATTGTTTCAGCCAAACCAGTATGGTAAATTGTAAGAATGGTGTGGGGGTGTGAGTGCACTGGAATACTGCTACTGAGAGTAGAACTGTTCCAGCCTCTCAGAGGGCAACAGAAAATATACTTCAAAAGTCTTGAACAATACTTTAAATCCAAAAGCTATGATTTTTAAAGATATCTGTCCTGAAACTTTTATGCATTTAACAATACAAAAACAAATTATGATATTGCCATATGAATGTACTTTAAATGAACATTAAAACTGTGATGGCTCTGTATGAATTTACATAGAAAATGCACAGCATACATTATGTGAAAAAAAAAGCAGGCTAGAAAAGCGTATGGACAGATTACGTATGAATATACACATATACAATCAACCAGTATCTGGAAGGATATACACCAAATTGTTACTATTCCGTGCAGTTAGGATTATGAGTGTTTTTAATTTTCAAATTATATATGTTTTTGGTAAATTATTTTTATAACTAGAGGCCCGATGCATGAAGATTCGTGCAAGAATGGGCCTTCCTTCCCCTGGCTTCCAGCACCACCTTCGCTCCAGCCGGAGCCTCCTTTCTGCCTTCGCTCTGGCTTGGAGATGCCTTTCTGCCTTCTCATGCTGCCCAGAGGCCCTGAGCAGCTGGGGTGGTGCTAATGCCTGCGTCCTGCACCCCCCCTCCGCACCTCTGTATGCAAATTAACCTGCCATCTTTGTTGGGTTAATTGGCATGCTCATTCCTGATTGGTTGGTGGGCATCGTGAAGGTACAGTCAATTTGCATCTTTCTCTTCCATTTATTTTTATAATAATCAAATATTGTATAATAAAAATAATCTTACAATGGAAACCAAGTAAATAAAATGTTAAGTGGGCAAGTGCAAAAAGAGATCAGCTATGATGATTAAAAAATAAGAAAGATTTAAAAGAGGAAAAAGCTAAAATAATTGCAAAAAATCATTAAAATAAAACGTAAACATATTTAAGAATGCTGTAAAAGACAAATTAGAAAATAAATAAAATATTTTAAAAAGAAAAAATTAGCAAATTAGATATCCACATGCAAAAGAAAGACGTTGGACCCTTACCTTATACCATATATAGAAATTAACTCAAAATGCATCAAAGGCCTGAACATAAGGGATAAAGCTATGAAACCCTCAGAAGAAAACACAGGGGGGAAGCACTTAGCGGCAGGCTGCAGCCTAGCTGGAGGCTACGTGTCCATGCTCCTAGCCAGGGAACGGATTAACCGCTGAACTATAGTGCAATCGACTTGGAAAACCAAGTGAAGTGTAGCTGCTTGGAAATATTATATCTGGGGAGCACTGAAGAAGCCACGGGAGGCTGGTGAGTGGAGCGGAGTAGAGGAAAGGGAGAACACCCCTGGAGCAGGTGAGGCCGCTTAGAGGCCTGCGGGATATCACAGTCCAAAGCTCTCCCCCTCTGGGAGTGTGGGTCCTCAACCCCACGCAGGGATCCCAAACCCAGAGCAGCAGAGACAGGAAGAAGAGCCAGGTGGCATCGGGCAGAGAGAACCAGTGGGATTCTGTCTGCCTGGGAAGTTCATTTTGGTCTCCAACTGCTGGAGAGGCTGTGCTGCTGTGTTTGGGTCCAGCGGAGGAGTCTGCGGGCTGCACCCAGCAGTGACTTTGAGGGACCCTCTATTTTCTTGAAAGATACTGTGCAGAGCCCCAGTCAGTGACTAAACTGTTTGGCTTGAGGAAAGAGGAAAGGCTGCACCTACACTGAGTGCAGTGTTGGAACTCCTCTCCCACCTGGGTAGCTGCCTGGCCTGCCTCTTCCTGCAGGGTTGGCAGCTTGAAGAGTGGCGCAGGTCTGGGACTTCTGGCTCCCAATGCGGAGTTCGGAGCTCCAGTGGAGCTGGGAATTTTGGCCCCCACTTTGCCGAGACCCCCTGCACGGAGAGATCAGAGTCCTGTGCAGGGCTGACTTTCTACCCCTTCCTGCTTGGTTTGGTGGCACAAGACACTGATGCCATGCACAGCTGGCATTTTTAACTGAATCCCCAAGGAGGCCTCTTTTGGGGAAACACAAGCAGGCGAGTGCTGAGCTCTGTGACTGCACTGTGGGGAGGCTAATCTGAGCTTCCTGTGAATTGCGCCAGGCAGCCCCAGGCAGGAGGAGTAGAGCCCCTTCCCCTCTCCTGAAGGCTGCAGGCACCCCCACTCCTCTAACAAGAGACCGTTTGGATCATTCTTGTAAAGTCCCAGATTACCCTGCTGGGTGCAGTTCTGTGGAGGATGATAGAGCAGCTCAGAGCGGGACATTCAAAGTGTGAGGCCCTCAGAGGCTATTGTCTGGGACTGGGAAGAAGTACTTAGCCACCTGCTGCAAGCAACATCCTCAACTGGAGACTTTTGCTCTATCCTCCTGAGCCCAGGGCGACTGAACCTGCTCCAGCAGAGGAGACTGCGAGCTGTACCCAACCTGAACCTGCAGCAAGCCCCCATAAAGGGAGACAAAGAAACAGGCCCCAATGATAGAACTGGAGGAATCTCCATAAAAAGAGCAACATGAAATGGAGAAAGGCAATTTATCAGATAGAGTTCAAAGTAATGGTTATAAGGATGCTCAAGGAACTTAGTGAAAACAGCAGCAGCATGAAGGATATAGAAACCATGAAAAAAAATCAGTCCGAAATGAAGAATGCTATATCTGAAGAACAGAATACACTGGAAGGAATAGCCCATAGGCCTGACAAAGCAAAGGATTGAATCAGTAAATTGGAAGACAAGATAGAAAAAAAAAATCACTCAGAGCAGCAAAAAGAAAATCATAACTAAAAAGCAGGAGGACTGTTTAAGGGGACTCTGGGACATGAATCATAACAACATTGGCATCATAGGGGTACCAAAAAGAGAAGAAAGTGAGCAAGGGATAGAGAACCTGTTTCAAGAAATAATGACAGAAAACTCCCTAGCCTGGTGAAGGAAAATGTCACATGAGTTCAGGAAGCACAGAAAGTTCCACACAAAGACACATTATAATTATGCCCTAACCGGTTTGGCTCAGTAGATAGAGCGTCGGCCTGCGGACTGAAGGGTCCCAGGTTCGATTCTGGCCAAGGGCATGTACCTTGGTTGCGGGCACATCCCCAGTGGGAGGTGTTCAGGAGGCAGTTGATCGATGTTTCTCTGGCATCGATGTTTCTAACTCTCTATCCCTCTTCCTTCCTCTCTGTGAAAAAGCAATAAAATATATATATATATAAAAAAGACACATCATAATTAAAATGGCCAAGATTAAAGACAAAGAGAGAATCTTAAAGGCAGCAAGAGAGAAACAGTCAGTTATCTGCAAGGAAGTTCCCATATGGCTGTCAGCTGATTTCTCAACAGAAAGACTTGATGCCAGAAAGGATTGGCATGAAGTATTCAAAGTACAGAAAAGCAAGAACCTGCATCCAAAACCGCTCTATTGTGCAAGGGTTTCATGTCATAGCAAAGGCAAAATAAAGAGCTTCCCAGACAAAAGAAGACTAAAGGAGTTCATTACCATCAAACCAGCATTTCAAGAAATGCTAAAGGGATTGCTTTAAGAAGAAAAAGGGAGAGAGGAAGGAACATAAGCATAAAGAAAAAAAGGCAGTAAACAAGTACCTATCAATAATCATCTTAAATGTAAATGGATTAAATGCTCCAATCAAAAGTCATAGGCTAGACAAATGGATAAGAAAATATGACCTATATATATGCTGTCTATCAGAGATGCACCTCAGAACAAAATATACAACAGGCTGAGAGTGAAGGAATGGAAAGAAAATCTTCCATGCAAGTGGAAACTAAAAACAAGCTGGGATAGCAATACTTATATCTGACAAAAAAGACTTCAAAATAAAGGCCATAACAGACAAAGAAGGTCACTACAGAGGAATTGATCCAACAAGAGCATATAACCCTTATAAACATATGCACCCAACATAGGAGCACCCAAATACATTTAAAAAACTTGTGGTGGACTTTAAGGGAGATATTGACAGCAATACAGTCACAGTAGGGGACTTTAACATCCCACTATCATCAATGGATAGATCTTCCAGACAAAAAAATTAACAAGGAAATAGCAACCTTAAATGACACACTAGACCAGATGGATTTAACTGGTATTTACAGAAGATTTCACCCCAAAGCAGCAGAATATACATTCTTCTCAAGTGCGCATGGAACATTCTCAAAGACAGACCACATGTTAGGACACAAAATAAGTCTTAACAAATTCAAGATGATTGAAATTATATCACACATCTTTTCAGATCACAATGACATGAAACTAAAAATCAAACATGACAAAAAAGCTCAAAAATATTCAAACACATGGAAGCTAAAGAGCATGTTATTAAACAATAAATTGGTTACCAAGGAAATCAAGGAAGAAATCAAAAGTTACCCAGAAACAAATGAAAATGAACACACAACCCAAAATTTATGGGACACAGGGGAAGCAGTCCTAAGAGGGAAGTTCATAGCATTACAGACCTACTTCAAGAAGCAAGAATAGCCCTAACCAGTTTTGCTCAGTGGATAGAGCGACGGCCTGTGGACTGAAGGGTCCCAGGATGGATTCCGGTCAAGAGCATGTACCTTGGTTGTGGGCACATCCCCAGTAGGGGGTGTGCAGGAGGCAGCTGATTGATGTTTCTCTCTCATCGATGTTTCTAACTCTCTATCCCTTCCCCCTCCTCTCTGTAAAAAAATCAATAAAATATATTTTTTTAAAAAGAAGCAAGAATAATCTCTAGTAAACAATCTAACCCTACAACCACAAGAATTAGAAAGAGTACAAGAAAAGTCCAGAGTAAGCAGAAGGAAGAAAATAATAAATATCAGAGTGGAAATAAATGACATAGAGCCTAAAAAAACAATACAAAAGATCAATGAGACCAAGAGTTGGTTCTTTGAAAAGATGAACAGGATTGACGAATCTTCAGCTACACTCACCAAGAAACAAAGAGAAAGGACCAATATAAATAAAATCAGAAATGAAAGAGGCAAAGTAATAACTGATGTCACATAAATGCAAAGGATTATAAGAAAATACTATGAACAACTATATGCCAACAAATTGGACAACCTGGGAAAAATAGACAAATTCCTAGAAATATATAATCTTCCAAAAGTGAATCAGGAAGAAGCAAAACACCTTTATAGACCAAGAAAAATGAATGAAATAGCAGCAGTAATAAAAAACACGTCCAGCAAACAAAAGTCATGGACCAATGGCTTCACAGGAGAATTTTACCGAACATTCAAGGAAGAACTAACACCTATCCTCCTTAAACTATTCCAAAAAATTCAAGAGAAGGGAAGATTCCAAGCTCTTTGTACGAGATCAGCATTATCCTAATACCAAAACCAGATAATGACACAATAAAGAAAGTTATAGGCCATTCCCCCTGATGAACATAGATGTTAAAATCCTAAAGAAGATATTAGCAAACAGGATCCAGCAACATATTTTTTAAATGATACACAATGATCAAGTGGGATTTATTCCGGGGATGCAAGGTTGGTAAAATATTTGTAAATCAATAAATGTGATCCATCACATAAACAAAAGATAAAAATCACATGATCATATGGATAGATGAAGAAAGCATTCAATCTATCACCCATTTATGATAAAAACTCTCAGCGAAGTGGGAATAGAATGATCATACCTCAACATAATAAAGGCCGTATATGAAATACCTACAGCCAACATCATGCCTAATGGTGTTTCCCTTAAGATCAGGCACAAGACAGGGATGTCCCGCTTTCAGCACTCTTAGTCAACCTAGTACTAGAGTCCTAGCCACAGCAATCAGACAAAAAGAAGAAATAAAAGGCATCCAAATTGGAAAGAAGTAAAACCGTCATTACTTGTAAATGACATGATACTTTAGAGAGAGAAACCTACAAGACTCCACCAAAAATTTTACTAGATCTAATAAATGAATTCCACAAAGCTGCAGGATACAAAATCAATATCCAGAAATCAATGGCATTTTCTATACCAATGATGAACTATCAGAAAGAGAAACTAAGAAAACAACCCCATTTACTAATGCAACAAAAACAAAACAAGGTACCTAGGAATCAATTTAACTAAGGAGATAAAAGACCTGGACTCAGAAAACAATTGGACATTGAAAAAAGAAATGAAGGAGCATATACCGTGTTCATTGATAGGGAAGAATTAACATTATTAAAATGCCCATATTACCAAAAGCAATCTATAGATTCAACAAAATTCCTATTAAAATACCAATGGTATATTTCACAGATCTAGAACAAATACTCCAAAACTTTATATGGAACCAAACAAACACCCCAAATAGCCTCAACAATCTTGAGAAAAAAAGAACAAAGTTGAAGGGATCACAATACCGAATATCAAATTATATTTCAAGGCCATTATAATCAAAACAGCCTGGTATTGCATAAGAACAGGGATATAGACCAATGGAACAGAACAGAGAGCCCAGAATACAACCCACACTTTTATGGACCATCAGTATTTGACAAAGGAGGAAGAGCATATAATGGAGTACAGATAGTCCCTTCAATAAATGGTGCTGGGAAAATTGAACAGATGTACATGCAAAAAGAAAATGAAACTAGATCATCAATGTACACCATACATGACAATAAACTCAAAATAGATAAAAGATTTAAATGTAAGTCATGAAATCATAAAAATTCTGCAAGAAAACATAAGCAGGAAAATCTCCAACATCTCTCGCAGAAATATTTTTGCCTATACGTCTCTAAGAGCAAGGGAAACTCAGGAAAAGATAAACAAATGGGACTACAGCAAGCTAAAAAGCTGCAGCACAGCAAAAGAAACTATCCTCAAAATGAAAAGAGAACCCACTGTATGGGAGAAGATACTTGCCAATGATATATCCAATAAGGAGTTAATTTCAAAATTATATAAAGAACTTATACAACTCAATCTCAGGAAGACAAACAATCCTATTAAAAATTGGCAAAGGAATTGAATAGACACTTCTTCAAAGAGGACATACAGATGGCCAATAGACATGAAAAAATACTCAAGGTCACTAATCAGAGAAACACAAATTAAAACTATTTTGAGGTATCACTTCATACCTGTCAGAATGGCTACTATTAAAAAAAAACAAGTGCTAGTGAGGATGTGAAGAAAAGGAAACCCTAGTGCACTGCTGGTGGGAATGCAGACTGGTGCAGCTACCACTGTGGAAATAGTATGGAGTTTCCTCAAAAATTAAAAATGGACCTGCCTTTTGACCCAGCAATATCACTTCTGAGACTATATCCCAAGAATCCTGAAACACCAATCAGAAAGAATATATGCACCCCTATGTTCATAGCAGAGTTATTTACAATATCCAAGATCTGGAGACAGCCCAAGTGCCCATCAGCAGATGAGTGGATAACAAAGCTGTGGTACAGTTATAGCATGGAATACTACATGGCTGGAAAAAAGGAGCTCTTACCCTTTGCACCATCCTGGATGGACCTGGAGATTGTTATGCTAAGTGAAATACAAAGACAAATACCATATGATCTCACTAATATGTGGAATCTAAAAAGAAAATAAGCTGACCAACAAACGGAACCAGAAGCCTAGAACCAAGGCACAGACTGATGGGTGCTGGCAGGGAGCAGGGTGGGGATGACTAGATAAAGAAGGTGAAGGGAATAGGTGAAGAACATATATGCATCTCCCATGGACACAGACCATAGTGTGGTGAAGGCCAAGGGAGGGGTGGGTGGAGGTCGGCAAAGGGGGAGGAAATAGGAGACACCTGCAATACTGTCAACATTTTAAAAAATTTAATTAAAAAGAGAAAAGCTTTGTGGCATTGGACTTGGCAATGATTTCTTGTATATGACACTAAAAGCAGAAGCAACAACAAAAAAAAGCTTCATTGGACTTCATCAAAATTTAAAATTTGTGTATCAAAAGACATGAAAAAGGAAATGAAAGACAAGCCACAGAATGGAGAAATATTTTATAATTATGTACCTGATAAGACATTAATATCCAGACTATATGTAGAGTCCCTACAATAACAGACAAATAACCCAATTAAAATTGGACAAAGGACTTGAATAGACATTTCTCAAAAGAATATATACAAATGACCAATAAGCACCTGAAAACATGTTGAACATCAGTAATTATTAGTGAAATGCAAATCAAAACTTCCATGAGTTACCACCTCTCACCCTTTATGAACACACACACACACACACACACACACACACACACATTAACAATTGTTGGGAAAGGTGTGGAAAAATTGATACCCTGTGTACTGTTATAGGAATGTGAAATGGTACAGCCACTATGGAAAACAGTACAGCAGTTTAAAATGTTAAAAAATAGAATTTTTTATTCTAAAAAATTAAATTAAAAAATAGAATTACTATATGATCCAGCAATTCCACTTCTGGGTATATACCCAAAGGGTTCATTTCAAAAATATATTTTGTGGAACGTGCAAACAGCTGACCAAAGGAACTGAAAATAAAGTCTCAAAGAGATATTTATACACCCATGTTCAAAGCAGCATTATTAACAGTAGCCAAAAGAGGGAAACAACTGAAAGGTGTATCAATGGGTGAATGGATAAACCAACTGTGGTATATACATACAATGGAGTATTATTTAGCTTTAAAAAGCAAGGAAATTCTGATACATGCAATAATATGAATGAATCTTGAAGACGAACTAATGAACAAAATGGAACCAGAAGCACGCTAAGCAAAATAAGCCAGACCCAAAGGACAAATATTGCATCATTCCACTTATATGGGGTATACAGAATAGTCAAGTGCATACAGACAGAAAGTAGAATGGTGTTTGCAGGGGCTGGAAATAAGGAGTTATTGTTTAATGGTACAGAGTTACAGTTTGGGAGGATATGAAAGTACCAATGATAGATAGTGGTGACGGTAGAACAACAATGTGAATGTACTTAATGCCACTGAATCATATACTTAAAATTGGTTAAAATGGTGAATTCTATGTTATGTATATTTTACCACCAGTCAAAGGGAATGACACTGTTCAAATGGTAAAGAAACTGTTATGGAGATATTTTACATATTTAATAGATTGATTATACCAATGATTTATTTTATTTCCAAATCAGAAAAAAAATAGGTATGAAATTCTCAAATAGCATTTGTTCTTTCGGGATAGAAAATATGACCTGCTTAACAGTACTCTAGGTTTCAAAAAGTACTATCGTGAAAAATACCTGCAGTTATAGAATAATTTAGCTAAAAGAACTAACTAGTAATGAAATATTTGAAAGAGAAAGTAAAAATAAATACATATTCAATGGCATATTCAATTTCACAATAAACAGTAAAAAAAAAACTCTGTCAAAACAAACTGAAAAAAGACTGTCATTAAGAATAATTTATCAAGTATCTCCTGCCATTAAAATTACTGAAATATTATATGAAGAATTTATGTTTTAAATAGACAGAGTTTTATTTTTATACAGACTAGCACACTAAATTGCAAAGTCACTTTTCCATTAGCAGATTCATGATGTTAACAGCACTCTAAATGAAGAAAAGAGAAATAATAAGAGTGGCTCTAATGCAACAGATCTGTGGATGTGAGGTGAGATCTGTGAAAAGACCGAAGCACTCAGCAAGAAGGACTTCTAAAAGTCATCTAGCACCTCTGTTAGCCTATGGGAGCACTAAAACTACACACATCATTGCTGACAGATGAAAATCTGTTATTTTTAGATTTTAGAGGGGAGGAAAAAAAATCCAACTTCCTTTAAAAAGTCATTTCAGAGACAAACAATATTTAGAATCATAAAATTCCTATTTATACTCAATACAAACCCTCAAATAGTCCAGCTTAAATCTACTTCCTCTTGTTTGGTCTTTGTGGAATGTGCAAAACAGCTGACCACTACAATACAGCCTCACATAGAAAGTCTTCAGCTTTCTCTTTTGGGGGGACAAATATGCCACCTTTAGCTTTTCTCATAGGCTTTATTTTCTACCCATTATAAATCCTTTTATCTAATGCACCTCTATTACTGTTACAAGGCCAAGGGAAGAAGTGGGTGGTATTCTCATGCTCTGAACTGTCAACCAGCTAGCACTCTTTATTCTTGCTTCTCCAAGTGCTGGTATCTTTGTAAAGCCATCCAATGAAAGCTGAGAAATCATGGAGAAGGTTAGAAGGAGAGATGGCCAAGGAAGAGTGGGACAATTAGATACGCATAAAATCAACTTCTGACAATTCTGAATACAGCTCATCAGAAGGTAAATTGTGAGCATTCAGAGAAGAAATCACTGGCATGAGGAAGTGGCATAGGTTCACTAAAAAAGGTCAGCCTGGTTTTGAAAACACTATTAGAGAAAAAGGCATGGCTATACCTGAGACCTAGAGTAGCTTAATTTCAGCAAGCCTTTAAAAATATGTCCAATATATTCCATGCTCAATATGAGAACACAATGCTAGACTCTAGTTCATTTAGATGGGTATGTATCTGGAATCTATTTAAAGAATGTTGATAAATGAATTACTATCAACGTGTGAATAATATGCTACCAAAAACATATTTTAATCATGAAGTGGGCAAAACAACTACCTCTAAATATCTCAAAATTCAGTAATAATGGGCAAGAACAAATTATCTTTACATAAGTTAAAATGGATATAAAAAAAGTAACACACCTTTGAGATACACATGTATTGGTTTGCACTAAGTATTATACAACGAATTCCAGTGAAACAGAATTAAAGTGCCAACAGTGACGCGTTTGCTAAACACAAAACTGAGTGATGGAGAATCTACCTTAAACAGACCTAATACTGGAGGGCATGGAGAGTTCGATCGAGGCCTAAGAACTGGCTCATGTAGAGTTCAGGCAAGGTCTAAGTACTGGCTACTGTGAAAATATATCTGGGTTTTGGAAATAGGTATTGGCCCACCCACAGAAGGGCTACTAGGACACGAAGGTATATGGGGGTGATGTGATAAAGGTGATTACAGAACTAAAATTATTTGGCTTAAATAAGAGTGACAGATTCTAGGATAGGGACTATTCTTTACTTTAAATATCTAAAACCCTTTCAGATGCTCTCTAAAAGAGAACTGGCACATACAGCCTGGAGGGAAATGACCCTAGGGACCACAGAGACAAGCACAACCAAGTGTCAGCCTCCCTTGGGTGGTCCCCGCAAGTCAGCTCTGAGTCTCCCTCGAAGCCAAGTCAGTACTTGGTCACGATCTCTAAAATAAATCAAGCTTCACAAATTATCTTTTTACGGTTTAATATTTTGTGGGAAGACAAGGAGTAAGTTTTACATCACACTATGCAGACTAGAAACCAACAAGATTACCCACACATATCCATTCTTCTTTCCCTGAATGCCATCCCAACTCGCTTCCATTCTCCTCCCACACAGGGTCTCAAAAACCACCAGCCATGCTCAGCCACACTAAACCCTAGGATGTAGCTGAATAAGGGCCATTTATTATTTCTCCCAGGTATCTTAAACATTCCTCCCACAACCTCTGGGAGCTGTTCAAGTATCCCTTCAACCCAAGAAGGGTTTCTTTCTAGGTGGAGAGATTCCCCACTGCTAGCTCCAAGGGGAACTCTTTGAAAACATGAAATTGAAGAGAATTCTGCTGATTTTGCATCGCCAACTCTGGAAGATATCACCTCATTCTTTTCCTGCTGTTATACTGCATTAACCTGAGCATTCAGGTGTGTACCCTCGGTTTGAGTCCTGTAAGAAGAGTGTCTGTTTCCTCATGTATAAAACGAGTATAATAATACAGAAACTTCCTCAGCAAGTTGCTGTAGGATTTAATAAAATACCTTACGGAGCCAGCCAAACTACCTGGCACATTCGTTTATATTGCAGAGCCATAATGTACTTCTAAAAACATATGACATTTTAAAGAAATTCATTCTCGTTGGCACAAACGTAACTAAGGAGCGGAAAATTTCACTAGCATGGCCAGTGGTAAATAGTTGGCATTCTTATACTCTCATTCTCTAAATCAATGTCTTCTAACAGATTTCTCTTTTATCACCAGCGCTGGACTCAATTAACTTCTCAAATACTTCTCAAAACATACTGTCGCTGGTTTAAGATCTAATTTCCTTCTCAACATAAACTAATCTCCAACTAGGTAATGAACATGTGCCTTCATAATATAGCCAGTGTCTCCCAACACTCTTGTATCTGACCAATAAAACAATGCCTAACTAGGTGGTGAGAATCAAATAAAGTAATAATGCAACAGTACTTTGTAAACTGCAATGCACTACATATGAATGAAAATCTTTGAAGGCCACAACCAAAAGGAGCTGGGAGTTGTCTGATCAATTTCCAAACTCTGACTTGTACTGAGTTTCTCCTGGACACATACTTATTCCATGATGAGGATACCAGAATAAATCCTACTTATATGCAAACCACCTGTCTAAAATACTAAGTTGAGCACAGTAGATCTTGTCTTATAGAATAAGACTTTTTTAACCTGAAAAGTTCTTAAAAGATCATCTAGTTCATTCCTCTCATTTTTCTTAATAATCAAATTGAGGTCCAGAGAACTACAGAGAGGTTGGGCTCTGTGCAATGTTGTGTTTTAATCTACACCCTGATGACTGTCACATGTGCACATCATGTGCCAACAGTTCTGCACCCCCCACATTTTAAGAAAAATTGTCCGCAGTCAGATAATCTAAAAGAGGGGCTACCTATTATTTGTAAACGTCACTTGTGAGGTGTTGGTGGAATCATTTAACAGAGAAGCAATCATCTCCCAGAGAGGCTGCAGGGAAATGACTCTGCCTCTAAGCACAGATCCATGAAGGGACTCATTTATTTACTACGGGTTAATGAGTGATCCAACCAACTCAGGGAGGTCAACATCAGCTATCACATAAGGAGCATCTAGCATGTGCCCAGCACTTGACACATATCTAACCTCACAACAATCCCTATGAGACAGAGGTTGTCTGTCAATTTCACAGATGAGGAGATTCGGTTCCCCAGAAATTTAGAAATGAGCCATGGTCATCCCACCAGTTAAAGTGTTGAAGTGAGATTCAAACTGAATTCGCCTGCTGGAAGACCGAAGTCTTTTAGCATAGAGGAGTGAACCAGAGAAAAATCTACCCCGAGGCAACTGCAACTAAAGATCCCTGGCCATCCAAATAGGAAACCAAGCATATTTCAAAATGTTAGCAGTTAGCTGAAAAAGAAGACAGTAAGTAGCAATGTCTCAAGTGTCTGCTATGGACCACACACTGAGTGTTACTGCTTGAACTTGAGCTGTGGTCACCTAGAACTTAGGTTTTTCTTTTTTTCTTTTTTAAATATATTTTATTGACTTTTTACAGAGAGGAAGGGAGAGGGATAGAGGGTTAGAAACATTGATGAGAGAGAAACATCGATCAGCTGCCTCCTGCACACCCTACCGGGGACGTGCCCGCAACCAAGATACATGCCCTTGACCGGAATCAAACCTGGGACCCTTCAGTCCGCAGGCCGATGTTCTATCTACTGAGCCAAACCGGTTAGGGCAGAACTTAGGTTTTTCTAGACATTAGAAAACAACATTTCAAAAGAAATAGGGGGATGAGGAGGAGTCAATCCACATAGCCTGGCTCAAAAACAAAGGACCAGCCACAGAGCTATGGTTCTTAGCATGGTGTCACTCAGGCAAGCCCATCTGGACTTGTGCCGAAATAGGGCACAAGGGCACTGCAATAAGCAAGCAAATAAAACCTAAAAAGAACTGTTTCTCAAAAGTCTCTGTGGACTGTGAGAGCACAAGGCACAGGAGACTTGGTGAGGCCATGAGACAGAACCCAACAAATGCAGATATGCGCACTGGCAGTCCCAGCCTATGCGCGGTGCTCAGTGAAAAGTGGCAGAAGCTAGGCCACCTGACTTCAACGGCTCTGGACGACACCAGAGCCACAGCAAGAGTGGAGGATAATGATGGAGTCCATGTGGAAGCCAAGAGCAAAGACAGCTGAGAGGTTCTTCCTGACAAATCCCAGGATGGACTGGGGAAAAAAATGGAAAGAGATGGGTTTCCTGAGGCTGGCAAGAGTAGGTTGATGCACACACTGAGAAAATATTCTTTCACCATTTGCCATGTGACTTCATGTAAAGGTCACATTCTTTGGTAAAGAAAAAATGTAATTATCTAGAAACAGTCTTAAATGTGAGCATACTGATTTAGGATACAAACACTTCACTAAGAATTTTAGAAAGAGAAAAAATATGATTTCATTTCAGTACTTCAAAAGCCCTCCTTCAGAGTAAGTGCACTTATATATTTTGGGGGTTTGTTTCCCCTTACAGAAGGATATCTTACATCTGTCACCACTAGATCTGGGGTACAAGAACCTTCCCTTTCCTTGTTTTCTTTCACTTCTTCCAACATGTATCTTACAAGATGCATGGTACATGATAAGCACACAGTAAGTGCTTACTGAATACAATACATTTATTTAAGACAGGGGAAAGTGTTTGGGAGAATTATGCAAATGAACTTGACATCCTCCGCCACAAATGCCTGCTCCAACAGCTCTTTCCTTTTTATGTCACCAGGAAGACAGGCATACTTGCCTGCTCGTATGTACATTAGCTTTCTAATAGTCTGATCAGTGACACATTAAATTTTTTCCTTAAACATCTACCTGCATAGCTCTGTTATCATTCTTTACGGAATGCCATCGCTACTTAAAATTTCAAAACCTCAATTATAATCACTGATCAGCCTACTCACTGACTTTGACACCTTAATGACTAAGAGAGCAAAGTCTTTAAAACTAGACTACATAAAACATAAAGAAGGTAAGCACATAGGAGTTTTTGTTTAAGCATGATGAAATTGTTTGATTTCAGAATAAAATCAACACCCCTAGAACCAAATTCTGAAATCACTAAAGCCTCACAGACTGGGCACATATCCCAAAAAATCATTTCTATGTTTTATACATGTATTGTCTGATAGAAATACAGAATTAGAAATGCTCTGAGATGGATAATACTTTCAAATAAAATTTTCTTTCCTTTTAAAAAATAATCATGGTTAAAATATCCAAAAAAAACCCTAAAATAATTCATGTGTTTGGTTAATATCAACTCTAAATGGTTTGTCCTTATTCATGTAAGGAGACTATTAAAATCATTAAACTTTTCCTTTTACCAAGAACAGCTCAATAATTTTAAGAGTTGCATAATCCTACTTAGAGAGTCAATAATTTTGAAAATTCTCTGCACTTTAGTTGAAATACAACCTTTATAGACAATCCTCTTAAAAATGAATTCAAGGCAAAAATGGAAGAATAACTAATGTAATATTTCATTTTTCCATAACATGCAAAAGGAATTTTTGCTGCAGTGATAGTTCTCATTAAAGACAAAACTCTATTTTGTAAAAAATAACCTACTTAAAAATTTTATCTGTAACCTAGTAAACTGCAAATGCAAGTCTGTCATAATTAGACCCCACATATAATTATGGAGCACAGCCCAGAAAGCTATTCCTGAGGCCAAAAGCTCTAGTTACAATCATCAAAATCTTTCTCAGTCCTTGCAACTTGGAGAAAATACCATTTTCAAGAGATATTTATAGTTTTCTCTTAATGTAAATATGACCATCATTTGCTTGAACTATAAATAAAGCAAACCTAAAAGTGATCTAATAATTGAGCTGTGTGATGTCAACCATGAACCTAAATAAAGATATTCCAGTAAAGAACATAAATTACAGTAAAAGCTTGTCTATCTAATTATCCAAATAAAAAACAAAAGCCCAACATAATTCCAGTCTGGAATGAATGTATACACAAGAGTTCACAGCATCGAGTTCTGTCATCCTATCCCTGCCATTCTTCCCAGGGCAAAAGCCCAAAGGTTTGGGGAAGATTCGGACTGTATTTCAAAGTCCCTGGACACCAAGTTCAATCCTAGCTTATCATAACTGTACCAAATACAAAACTCACCATATTTGCACAGAGGATTAAAAACACACCCTTAACAAAACATTAGCAACCCAGAACCCAAACATAAGACATTATAATTATAAAGATAACAAAATAAAGGTGTGACCTCTACTTTTTTCCCAAAAAAAAAAAAAATCCGTCTAGTGAGTATAGAAAAATGATTTCTATAGAGACTTGCATAAGTTGATTACCTGAAACATTTCTAGAAATTATACTAAAGGAAATAAAACAAAATAGAAGTCACAAAAGATTAAGAAAGCTATACAATCTTCTAAATGCAAGAAAGAAACGTATTACTTTCAGTTCACTAATTCTTTTTTTCCTCTCCTTCTTGGTCATGGCACAAAGGATGTATCTTTTTTAGATGCTCCTGAGTAAAATACCTAGGGCCCTATTTCAGAATGTTAAGAGCATTTACTAATATGAACCCTCAAAAAACATGACCAGAAACATTTCTTTGGATAGTCTCAGCATTTCAGCCTCTTAGATGGAACAAGCACCCTATCGCAGGCACCCAGGCACCTCTGACTTGTTTATAAACCATCTCGCTGTTTTTCTCGTACAGTCTCAGGGCAAAATGACCCCCAAAATATTTCTAATTATCTTGTAGAAATGGAAATGGTTTCAATTCCAATTCTATAACTAGACATCAGTGTTCAAATATATGTATATAAAGTTATTTAAAATACAAGCATTAACTATAGCTTACCAATTTTTAAGATATACATTTTATAACCAAAACTTTAATCCATAGTTGTAAAGCCATGCATTCTACCCATATGAAAAGTAAATTCTACATTAAAATGAAAACTGTTATTGTTCTTGAAGAGCACATTGGACATGACAGGCTTGACTAATCTGCCCTCGCTATCGTGTCAGGCCAGCTGGCTATCATCATGCAGGGCCAGCTTGTCAGTGACAGGGACATTTTTACATGGTGGCATATTCTTAAAAATGTATTATTTTAATTACCTTGGCAAATGAGAAAGTCATCGATGCAGACTAAAGTCTCTCTAAAATATAACAGTCCACATTTTTTTCTTTGGTAAATATAGTCTAGCAAGTATAATGAACTCTTTCTTCAAAGATTCAGGGCATTTAATTACATCAGTTTTTTATTTAAATCATGAATTCCTTTTTTTCATTTGATATACTTCATCCCTAGATATCAAAGATCTGAGATGAGAATGAATATAGTAATACTAAGCCCACATTATATATATATCCTGAAGTTGGTTTCTCCTACTCATTTTTTAAAAAACAAAACACTATTTTAATGTATATGTATGATTTTGTCTCCGTTTAAAAAAATCTAGTTAAAATACTTGATTATGTATATCAAGTAACATTGGTGTTTTAAGTTATAGTTATTAATTCTTTCAACATAAGACATATTTATTAATTTAGTCAACTAATACTTACTGAATGTCCACTGCTTATCTGGCCCTGTCACCTTAATAGGGGAAAATACCCTTTAATTTCACAAATGCAAAAGCCACATGAAATAACACAAGGATAGATGCTTATTTTAGATCCAAGCATAAGAAAGTACTGGCAGGCAGGATACCGCAGGGGTTACCAACCTGGAATTAGGAGAGGAGATATAAAAAATCCAGCCTGGCCACTTACTAGCTGTATATCCTTGGGCAAATTACTTAGTATTTCCTAGTTTGTAACATAAGATTAATATTGTCTACCTTAGTTCTAGAAAATTTATGGAAATAGGGCCCCTGAAAAAGAAATGGGAGAGGTAATGAAAGGAGAATATCATAAATAAAAAAGTGGAGAAATCAACTCAAACAGATCAACCTAATAATATTATTGCTTGTGCTCATGTGTAGGCCACAGGGCTGAACAGTTAACAGCTCTGAATTGGAACCGGCCTCCCTGTGTAAATTCAAATTCCACCCCCAGCATTTATCCTTCCCGTAAAAGACATTTCCTTTTGCGTTATTTTGTCACTAAACTTCCTGAGGGCAGGATCCATGGTGATGCATGTTGGATCCACATACTTGACACAGCCCATAGCAGACAGCAGCTAATTTAATGGGCACTGAATGATATCTGCATTTAGGTCCACAAATATTTTTCCCACATATAAAATCAGGCTACTTGGTGGAAAATTATTGAGCCTTATGATTCATGATATCACAGATGATGCCTCAATGACACATTTACTCCAATGAAGGTGGGAACACCACAGGAATGAGGGTTTTGCAATAATTCAATTAGAGAAAAGGGAGGAGAGAATTGAGACATCTATGGCATTTGGTAGTATAGGCATGCCAAATGCAGAAGCAGTCTATATCTGATTCGTATTATAATCAGCACAGAACAAGTAATGTTAATGAGAACTGCATAGTTTGTAATATTTGGGGCTTTGTGGTTGCTTAGGAGTAAGAAATGTGATTTCTATACCTAATTATCTGTTTGGCTAATTGTATACATTTAAGTGATATTGTAATATATTTAAATCAATAGCAGGAACCTATAAAACATGTTTCCACTTTATTAAGGATCCATATATTACTCAATTTTGGTAAAAATTCTCCCCTGGGCAGAACTGGAGATACATGAGAAGGGAAGGGTATTCCTGCAGAGAGAAACAAGAGCAAGGGTATCAAGATGGAAAGGCAGGGAAGTACTCAGAGGCACAAGGGTCAGCCAAGAAAACGAGGGGAAGGAAGGGCGAAAGCCAAGCCACAAAGGCTCTTGAATACCATGCTAACCAACAGTGTGATACTCTGTAAAAATGGGAACTACGAAGATCTCTGAGCTGTTATTGATAAGATCAAAGCTGTCATTAATTGAGAATGAAGAGCACCAAGCCTGTAGGTTGGAAGACTAGGGAGGAGGGCATTACATAACAGATTGACTATGTGAAAACCGAAAAAAGAGGATGATGGACAAGGCGAGGGAAATGAGAGTAAACAAGGCTTGGAAATACCCAGATGTGAAAGCACAGCAAAAGAAGATCCCAAATTGACATGAATTAGCCTACAGTAACAGTCATAAAAAAAATATCCGGAAAATAAGAGAATAAACATCTGTCTGTCTAGCACCCTGGTTAAGAATGAAAAAATTAAGCACCCTGGTACTCCTCCCCCTCATCCACTTCTCTCCCCCTTCTCAGAAATAACCAGCACTTTAACTTTGATGTTTATCCTCTCCATGCATTTCTTTCTATTTTGCTATGTATGTGTGTACCTATAAACATCTGGTATAGTTTTGAAGATTTTGTAATTTTATCTGGCTGTGTCATAGAGCATATCATTCTGCAGAATGAAAATTTAACATTGTTAGTGACATTTAGCATGCATTCACCTTCTCTATACAATATTTCACTTGTAGAGTTGTATATAGCATTTCATTTTTAATATATACTCTCATTTATTTATTCGTTTCTGTTCACTTATTTATTAACTACTGATGATTAATGATTTAGGTATTTCCAAATTTTGCTATTTAGCAATATTGCAGGAAACATTTTTCTTGGTATGAGTGCAACACTTTCTCTGGAGTTGGCACCGATGAGAGGGATTATGGGGTTCAAGGGACGTGTATCTTTACTAGATATGGACAAAACGCTATCCAAAATGGTTCCACCAACTGATGCTCCCACCAGTATTGCATTAAAGTTGTCCAAGTCAAAATTTCAACTGTCTAATTCTGATATGTGAGAAATTATAACTCATTTTAATTTGCACTTCCATGATAATAGGCAGTATGTGGTGCATAGGCAATGTTAACATGAATAAATTAATCTTGTCTATTATAGTTTGCATTTTTTTTTGTTTGTTTCTGGTTTAAGAAAAGTGTCAACTTCTGATGAAAATGTTCTTAGGCTGTATATCCTTAAGGCATATAAAGTAAGTCAATATAAAATCACCATTTGTGAAAATCACTGAAAGCATAGTTATAAGGCTAACAATTTAAACAATTCTAAATATTCTTATTTAACTTGAAGTAAAGCAAGTGATCTTGGTCAAAAAGTAATAAGACCAAGAAACACACAGTGGAGTACGCAAAGTATTACAGGACAAGTTCTATAATAGACCAGACTAACTATTTTTAAAAGAGAGTCTTTATATTACCCCTTAAATCCAAGATGGCAGATTAGAGTAACAATGTGAAGTCATTTTCACCCATAAATTTAGTCAAAGCTAATGAGGGTGAGGTGAAACAGCAGCCTCACATACCACCTGTCTCAGTGGAAAACGTGCATTTGGGGAAAGCGATCTACCTGTACATGTCATAAGCCTTAAAACATCTCAAACCTTTTAACCCAGTAATTTCAGGAAATAATGGAATACAGGCAGTGATAAATGCATAAAATATGACCATCACAGCATTATTTCAGATTATAAAACTGGAAGATCTCAATTTTCTTTCTTTTTTAAAAATATTTTTATTCATTTCAGAGAGGAAAGAGAGGGAGACAGAGAAACCTCAGTGATGAGAAAGAATCATTGATTGGCTGCCTCCTGCACGCGCCCTACTGGGGATCAAGTCTGTAATCTGGGCATGTGCCCTTGACTGGAATAGAACCAGGGACCCTTCAGTCAGGAGGCCAAGGCTCTATCCACTGAGCCAAACCGGCTAGGGCTCAATTTTCAACATCAGTATGATTAAATAAATTGCAACAGATCTATAAAATGGATTATTATGTAGCCACTAAACAAGATTTACTGAAAATGTTTAATAGGTAAACATTTAAGCCAAAAAGGGTGCCATTACAGGCATAGACAGTATCATGTTAACTATTCAAAATGCAGAAAAAAGAAACTTACTCAAAGATTTATTCTTCCAAAGGTGCAAAGTGTACACCTATACTTTATAACTAGAGAATTAACATTTGAAAATAATAAAATACTAGAACAAAATAGAGCAATGCCTATACTTTATTCCTATAACAAAATAATGCTGCATATAACTGAGGATTTTCAAGTCACACTGAGACATTAATAATATCTTGTGTCAGACTCGAGACTGAACAACACAAAATATATGAGACAATGTATATATATGTATATGTCATCACTGATGGAATAGTTTCATAAAACGCTACTTCTTTGTTGTTTAAAAGTCAATAAAACTATTTTCTGATGCTGTATATATAAAGGATTCGGAAGTAGCATTATATATTTTTTCTTTTCTTTTTTTTTAAACAGTCTCACAGCCTTTTCCCGGCTTTACTGAGGAGCAAGTTCAGTGACACTGAATCAGAGAGGAGTACTTGATCAAAAGGTAGCCCAACCCTTCATTTGCCAAAGGCCCAGGCCTCCACAGCGTGAGATGGAAGATCAGATTTATCTAATTCTGCAAAACTAAGTATTTGAGGCAGTGAGAGGTGTGACCTGAGCTTAAATCTCATGAAGCGAGGACACCAGGAAGCCAGAAGGAAATCGCTGCAGCCCCGGAGCCAAAGACACCACACGGGGCTCTGGACCCGCTGCTTCATGGGGAGTGTCCGCCTCAGGTTTCCTCCGAACCTTCTCTGTAACACTGCCCTTGGATAACTAGCTTCAGGAGCATCTCTTCCTCGTAGGGGAAGAGCCCTCCCTAAAAACAGAAGTGTACTTCACACACTGAACATTATTTACGTATCTATCAGCACATATGACAATTTATTTTTTTAAGAGAATGATATATAAAAAATTAAATGTGAAAGTAGAGAAACAGATATCTAGAATAGAAGAAAAAATAGTTTGTATTTTATGCCCAAGAAAGTTGCAAAAAAAAGGTGTTATTTATAAAGTTTCCATTGTGAAGTAACAGTAGACTGATTTAGATGGTGAAACAATCCTGGCTCTCTATTACATAATCCATTATTAGAAGGAATGTATTCGGAAGATTACTATAATAATGGAAATGCTCTGACTGAATGCTTCAACTTAGGGCACATACATATCAAGTTTTGGAAACTTAATTATAGTAAACTAAACCTTGAAAATGCAACAAATGTGAATAATATATGACATTAGTAAAAACTACCCTTTCCTTGCCTGGCCAGCTTGGCTCAGTGATCGAGCATCGACCTATGAACCAGGAGGTCATGGTTTGATTCCCGGTCAGGGCACATGCCCAAGTTGTGGGCTCGATCCCCAGTGCAGGGCGTGTAGGAGGCAGCCGATCAATGATTCTCTCTCATCATTGATGCTTCTATCTCTTTCTCCCTTTCCCTGCCTCTCTGAAATCAATAAAAATACATTAAAAAAAACTAACCTTTCCTCAATCACAGATTACTATATGGGGAAAATGACAAGTAAGTTACTCCTCTGTATTTTTACTCAAAATGTTCTATCAAATAAGATGATGATCTTGGCTGCGTACTTGCCCACATAATATTTATTGATTAAACCTATCATAAATCTAAATAGCTAATTTTAACTTCCAGAAATCTGGACACACCATTATGACAAATAAATTCTATACTATTACATAATTCTAAAAATATTAAAGTTCAACTCTCAACTTATTCCCCCATTGGATCCTTTGTAGAAGTTCCTTACGGCATTTCCTACCTTTATTACAAAATATAAGTTGCTTATCTGACCCATTCTAAAGCTTGAATTTTCTAACATTTTTTTTAATTTAAATAACATTTGCTCACTGATGAACAAAAACATCCAGACACATAAATATATAATTCAAAATCTACACAATTCTATGAATTATAAAAGCATCAGTCTTGCTGACTGAGTCTCCAAAGGTGGTCACTATTAAGAGTCTGCTAAAAGTTTCATATTTTTCAGAATCACTGTTTTTATACTAGTTACTGTTACATTAGAGCTTAAGTTATTTCAGATGTGACTGCTAAAACTACAATGGACCACATTTTTTGGTTAAGTTTTCAGGATATTAGTTCTGAACTATTAGGCATCACATCACCGTGTGCACAGTATAAATTACTGTGCAGCTCATTACTTATTCTTTGCTCTGAAAGTTTTTGAATAGCTTTTGGCAAAAAGCAATAAAATTCAACCTGATGTATAAAATGCAATCATCCAAAACAAAGTTAAAATGATATACTCCAAAGGCATACTAAGACAATGGGAGAGAGAAGAAACCCAGAACCGATTTCTTTTATACTTAAACTTACAACTAAACAAGCCAAAATAACCATATTGTTTTTATCGAATGCTTATATTCTTAAAGAACATTTTTTCTACTTTAATTAACATCAGCTTCCCAAAGGTTATTTCATTCCCAGACACCTAGATAATGCAGACCATAGGAATGGCATTCTACAACTATTTGTTGAATGAATTTACGCATGTTTCATAAGAACCAGATGTTATAACTACCTTAAAGTAAAACCAAGCAGCAAATGATACTACAATAAAAGCAAAAGTTACAGAACATTTATGCTATATTTAATCACAAAATATTTTGTATTCTGTGGGTACTTGTCAGTAAATATTATTGTGAAGGACAGTTTTCTAAGATGAAAATTCCCTTTAAAGGCAATGGAAATTCTGTTGTATGTGCATACAGATTAGGAGAACTGAAATTATACAGAAATAGCATGATCAATTATTTCAAGTCCAATGACTATAAACTTTCTCAGAATTTGAAGTCACTTTTTTTAAAAATATATTTTATTGATTTTTTACAGAGAGGAAGGGAGAGAGATAGAGAGTTAGAAACATCGATGAGAGAGAAGCATCGATCAGCTGCCTCCTGCACACCTCCTACTGGGGATGTGCCTGCAACCAAGGTACATGCCCTTGACCAGAATCGAACCCGGGACCCTTCAGTCCGCAGGCCGACGCTCTATCCACTGAGCCAAACCGGTTTCGGCATAAAGTCACTTTTTTTTATATACTTCTCACAAAGGAATTTCATCATGAACATTATCAGATGAAAATGTTCATAAAGTCATTATTATAAGGTCACATTCAACCTAACCTGAATAATCATGTCATCAAAAGAAGAAATTCACTTTAAAAATTCTTGCTTAAATACACAGAAGACTCATTATCACTAATTACAGGTTTTGATCACTCTCCAGGAAGCACATGTTTCCATGCAAGATAATATCAAATAGTTTTTCTCAAAACGCACTCTAAAACAAGGCTCCAGATTAACATTGGAAGTTTAACTATATACTAAGTTTAATAGGCATTATATATGTGTGTGTACATAAATGTGAATGCATGAAACATAATGAGTGCTTACTTTGTGCAAGACACTGTTTGAAACAGTTGATTGATCAGCTCAGGGGAGGCTTCATGATGTAGCAAAGAAGGGATAAGTCTTGGAAAACGCTCCTGAGAGGGATACATGGAAAAGATCCAGGAAGAACTCTAGGACCCCAGGGCTTGGCGTCTCGAAGTATGGACTGGACTGTGGGGCATCAGCAAAGGCACCCCCTGAGAGCTTGTGAGAAATGCAGAACCTCAGGCCCCGCCCCAGACCTACTGAATGAGAACCTGCATTTTATAAGACTCTGACTTATTTCTATGCATATTAAAGCTTCAGAAGAGCTGCTTTATGAAAGTAAGATGAGCACACATGAAGCATCAAGAATATACAAAAAGGATAATTGTGACAAAAACCTAACTTCAGAGCAAGAATGTAGACAACAGAGAATGTAATGCAAGGAATACTTTGAACATTATTAATGTGCTTTTTATCTTTTACATAAACATGAAAAATGGGAGAAGAGGCAGACAGGGTGAATTAGTGCCGTCCAGATAGAAATGGATAAGTACAAGTGGCTTACTTCCCACCAGGTATCCCAAGGTAGAGACCATAAACCTGGCAGCCACAGGGTAATCGGTTACCTACTAGAAACTGCAGAAGGCAGATGAGGATAAGGGGGCAGGGAGTCACCACTCTCTTCTCCTCTTTGTGCCAACGTTTCAGAGGTGAATGGTACGTCAGAGAAGATGAAGAGATGGCTAAAAGCAGAGAGGCCTATTTGGGGTCCGGGAGGAGAAAGTCACCTTGGCAGCCACACATCCAAGCAGCCTGGTAGAGAAGTGTGGGTACGCAGAGGGAACACCGAGCCCATCTCTCCCCTGCACCTGGGCACCACTGCAGAATAGATGCAACATATAATCTTCCTCAGGCTTGAGGCGACAGGAAGAGGCAGAACACTCAAGATAGCTAAGAGCTTAGCTACACGTACTGGTTCGGCAGCAAAGGGCTGCCCAGGAAAGAAAGAGATTGGGAGGTGCACAGCATCCATGAGACAAGGGGGAGTCGAGATAGTAAGAGAGATGACTCTGACGGTGACTAAAATGAGACACAATGGACCAAGAAGGATACTCACACTTAAGCGGTAGGTGCCAGCAGACAAGAAACAAGCTGGCGACCAGGGACCAGGGCACAATGGCAGTACTGGGAGACCCTCCCCCCACACCCCCCAACACACCTCTCACTCACCTCTCATTCTAAGCAGAGACCATATTTAAGGAGGGTATGAGCAGTTTTGCTTGGGTTTTATTAGGTTTGTTTGTTTGTTTGTTTCACTGCACAGCAGGTTTTTTAATTTAAATAGCAAGTTTGGGATTAAAAGAAAGAGCAAGTCATTATTGGGACTAGTTGCAGTGAGGGTTCAGATATCCAGGCATACCTGCATTCTTATGTAAGTGGTTACAGTGGAAAGTGAATTTCTTACATTTTTAACTGGAAGATCATCTACAGAGAGTAAAATGCACACATCTTAAGTGTACAGGTTAAGTAATTTTTCCACATGTTTACATCTGGGTAAGCATCCCCCATAGCAAGACCTATAACACTGGCTGTATCATAGAAGGTTCCCTGTGCCCTCGCTCAGTCCATGAGCACCTGGAAGGCCACCACTGCTCTGATTTCTCTAGCCTGTCCTAGGCCCTCCTGTAAATGGAACTATAGAGCGTGTACTGGGTTTTATTAGTTTTAATGCTGGGCATGAGGTGAGGATGTTTATGAAGCAGGACACAGGAGTCTTAAGAAGGGAGAAGACGGCAGAGAGAATCAGGATAGATGGGAAGGGCCCGGAGGCAAGAGAGACGAATGAGTGAGCAAGTGCAGGGTGCAGGCCTTGAGGTAGGGGAGCACCACTTCATCAGTTCTGACAACTTGACTGATGAGCATTAGGACTTTTTACAAACACAACAAATCTCTTACATGCATTTCCTGATCTGGCTGCTGTGACATTGATGTGCTCAGTGTGTGAAAACTCAGGAGATCAATTTTAAATTGAATATAAATAAATGTAATTATTGAAATTAGATCACCTTAGAAATACCAGTAAGAAGGCAGTTTTCTTCTAACTCCTGTTATAGTATATTGATCTTAAGAGTAGCTTACGTACAGGTTCCATGGCTCTAAAATACCAAGAAAGGCTGTCAAATAAAAGGCATGTGCCCAACCAAGAAAAAATATGTACATTAGATAAGTAAAATCTGAACTGTTTCCTTAGAAAGGCAAGGTACACAGAAGGAATTCTAGGTAATTCAAGGCTAAGGCTTAGGGACTCCTTTGAAAAATCATTAAAAGTCATAAATACTATCACAGATTCAGCCTTTCCTTGTTTGTATACCAAGGTTACTGCCACTTTTCAAGAGATATTGTTTCTCTTGTAAAAATAAATTCATGGTAATTCTGGAGTTTTATTAGGAATCTCTGTGAGTCATCAGTACAGGGAATTTCAAAAAGGTTTTAAAATTTGTAGAACGTAATCATAAACTCCCCTGAGAAATTCACATTCATTTCAATCAACTCAAATAATATTTCATAATTTACACCAACAGCTTTGTTTTATTTTCAAGAAAAAAAAAGTCCGTAGAAAATTATTGCATTTGTTTTAAAATTGGTCATAAAACATATAGAAAGCTACTTTTAAATGTGCAGTTACTTAAGATTCACTCCCTATAGAATTCTTGACATAGCACAGATATTTACCTGGTCTATTCCCAGTGGGCATTCTGCTAACAGAAATCCAAGTCCCATGAGGAAGTTTTGGTGGGATCAGAAACTAGGGATTAAGACTGATTTTATATTTATTGAAGCCTCTGCTATGTAACACACTCTTTGCTAAGAAGAGCCAACAAAAGAATGTCTATGACCATAAATGGATCAAACTGCAAGGAGGCAGAAAAGGAGGGCTGACCCCAAAGAGTCTCCAAAGTATTTAAAACAGCTGGTATTTGTAAGAACTTAGGTGCCATGCCCTTCCTGTTTCTAAGTACATTAGAAGGATTAGCTTACTTTCGCCCCAGCACTATGAGATAGGCACACTGCCTGACATTTATAGAAAAGAAAACTGAGGCTTAAAGAACTGCGGTAACTTGCCCAAAGTCTCAAGGAAAACATTTTACTGCCAGAGTTCTGGGTCAACCGCCTTTCCCTCTCTAGAGAGTCTCCTTACAGAGCTAAATAAATTTTGGAAGGATAAAATTCCTTATACATAGAGAGTGTAAGAAAGCTAGATTCAAAGATGACATGTATAACTCCTAAACTGTAAATGACCACACAATACATGGCCTAAGGCCAATCAGGATCAAAAAATTAGCTCAGGAATACATGAAGGAAATGGACAGATTTATAACCATAGTAATTTCTGAAAGACATGCTACCTATACCTTCATTCCACAAGATCAACAACTAAGACCTCAATCTTAAAGCTCACCTCTCTAGTCTCTGTTGTAATACCATTCCTTTCCTATTTGCCATTTTGAGGAATTGTTTTTATGTATATACTAGAGGCCCGGTGCATGAATTTGTGCATGGGTGGGGTCTGGCCAGCCCACCCCGATGGGGGCCAACGGGCCCGGCTACCAGAGGGGAGGGGATGCAGGAGGTTGGCCGTCCAGCCCCGCCCCCAATTGGGGTGGGGGTTCCTATTGGGGATGGGCTGCGGGGTGGGGGACCGCAGGTCAGCTGGCCCTGCCCCCGATGGGGGGAGCGATTGGGGTCAGGGCCAGCTGGGGGAAAGGGCCCTGTCCCCAATTGTGGGGGTGATCATGGGCGGGGCCAGCCAGGGGGAGGGGCTGTGGACGGTTGGCCAGCCATCCCCGCCCCTGATTGGGGTGAAGAGAGACCGATCAGAGCCCTGATCGGGCCGGTTGGCTGCCGCAGTGCGTGTCATAGGGACCAGTCGTCCATGTCATTCCATCATTCCAATCCCTTGGCTTTTATATATATAGATTTTATTTCCCTAAGTAGATTATAAATTCTCTTAAGGATGTGGTAAACTAAGACATAACTTGACACCAAGGACACAAAACAACCTTTACAAATGCCACCAATGGTAACTCTTACCACCTAAGGACAAGCAAGACATAAAGAATAGACTGTGGTAAGCTTGTGAGCACCACATCATCCCATGTGACAGAAATGACTGTGAGAATATATTTAATGCCTCATTGCATGCATTTTAAGAAAGCAGTGGAGCCCTGGCTGGTGTTGGAACACTGTCCCGTATACCAAAAGGTGGCAGGTTCAATCCCAATCAGGGAACATACCCAGGTTACAGGCAACTGATCTTCTATGTTTCCCTTTCACAACCATGCTTCTCTCTCTCTCTCTTTCTCTCTCTCTCTCTCAATTAAAAATCTCAATTAAAAATATTTACAATTTAAAAAAAGAAAGCAATCAAATAACATGTGAAGTAGCAATGCAACAATCTTGTTGAAAACAAAATGTCCCGAATATTCAAATATAAAATCACATTTCACTTTACCTTTTAAGAATCACAATATTTTTCTGATTATGCAATAAGAATTTGGTCCTCCCAATTAATTTCATTTCTTAGAACTGTGTTAGGAATAATGCTGTAAGCTCTCATTCCACTAACCAGCAAAATATAAAAGAGATACTGTGGATATACTGGGTCAAAATTCACTAAAATTACCCAAGGCACTTTAAAGAACTACTAGTCAAAATTAATATTCAATCACTGAACTAGTCACTCACTTAGTCAACATTTATGAAAGGACTATGTACCACTCCATCAGATGATAAACAAGTTGGACAGATTCACGCTCTGATGGTGCCAACCCCATAGACATCACAGACAATGAAGATGTAAATGCACAGGGGGATTTCAAAATGGTGTAATTATGAAGGGAGAGGTAGGAAAACTGATTTAGACTGGACGGTCAGGAAAAACTTCATTGAAGAGGAAGCAAATAAAGAAAAGTCTTATTCTTTCACACTATGTCTCAAGTGGAATAGCATTTGAAGCACCAGAAACTGGTAGTTCTGCTCTTACTGTGACTGTCACACACATTACAAAGGAATGAAGAGTCTAAAATTACAATCATTATGCATTCCCTGAAGTTACACATGAGACATCAGTAAGGATATCTGGAAGTGCAGTGCTTCTGCAACAAATAGAAAAATGTGAAAATGGCTTTGGAATGAGGCAGTAGACAGAGGCCGCTGAGGAGCACAATGGGAAAAGCCTAGCGTGCCTTGCCACACTCAGAGATATACAGACATCAGCATCACTCCCAGTGAGGGCTCAGAAGGAAGTGAGGACCCTGGGAGAGAAAACATATTTGCTCCTAGAAAACACCCAAGTTGTCATGAACAGACCCACTGTGGATAGATTCATAAACTGTAAATGTGCTACTGGTGAGAACTTGGATGGAAAGGCGGAACATATGATTAGAGACTAGCAGTGATGGCGAACCTTTTGAGCTCGGCGTGTCAGCATTTTGAAAAACCCTAACTTAACTCTGGTGCCGTGTCACATAGAGAAATGTTTTGATATTTGCAACCATAGTCAAACAAAGACTTATAGTTTTGATATTTATTTTCTATATTTAAATGCCATTTAACAAAGAAAAATCAACCAAAAAAATGAGTTCGCGTGTCACCTCTGACACGCGTGTCATAGGTTCGCCATCACTGGACTAGAGGAAAGAGGGTCCTTGTATTCAGTGGCAGCAATCTTAAGTGAATTATGTCCTGCAGTTTTGTGGAGCGGAACTTCTACGCTATGGACTTGGATATTTAAATGAGATTTCCAGGAACCTTGTAGAAGGTGCAACCTGTTGTTTTTTTTCTTACTGGTTATAGAATAACAGGAAGGGAAAAGATCAATTAAGAGAGAACAAAACAAAAGAATGCTGTCAGATCACCATAATTCTACAGGCAAGAAACAGGCCGACAAAATGACTCAGCTGCAAACATGTGCTAACTTTCTTTAAAAAGAAAGAATGACTCCCAGGGCGGAGTCCAGGGCCCGGAAAGCTGAGAAGAGTCGCGGAGGATTATCCCGAGGCCTTGAAACCTAAGGTACTTTGGAAAGTGCGTGGGACTGATGACTCCTTTTTTAATTCCCACTTTCTCCTCTTTTGAACAGGAATGCCTACAACGGGTGTCCTCTTCCTGTCCCACCATTACATTCGAGAAGCAGATACTGCGTTTTCTAGTTTCAGAGGGTCACGGATGAAAAGGAATTTTGTCCCAGTGTGGATTATACCCAGAATCTCACTCATACCTGAGCGCAATCATGAGCTCTGGATGTTGACATGATGCTGTAATGGGTTGAGATGTACGGAGAGGTTGAGACAAGGTAAATGCTTTTTGCATGCAGGATAGACATGGATCTTGGGGAACCAGAAGGGCAGGCTGTGGTAGGCAGAGTAACAGCCCTCAAAGATGCCCAGGTGCCAACCCCTGGAACCTGTCACCCTAATGGCAAAGGGAACTTTGCTGATGTGATCAGACACAAGGATCCTGAGAAGAGACCATGATCCGGGATTATCTGGGTGGCCCCAATGTTGTCTCAGGGTCCTTCTAAGTCAGGGGTCCTCAAACTTTTTAAACAGGGGGCCAGTTCACTGTCCCTCAGACCGTTGGAGGGCCGGACTATAGTTTAAAAAAAAGCTATGAACAAATTCCTATGCACACTGCACATATCTTATTTTGAAGTAAAAAAACATAACGGGAACAAATACAATATTTGTATTTGCATGTGGCCCGCGGGCCGTAGTTTGAGGACCCCTGTTCTAAGTGAATGAGGAAGACTCCACCAGCCATTGTTGGCTTTGACATGGAGAAAGGTGCCATGAGCCAAGGAAACCTGGTAGCCTCAGAGGCTGGAAAAGGCAAAAGAATGGACTCTCCTCTGGGAACGCCAGATGAAAGAAACCCTGCTGACATCCTGATTTTGACCCTGTGAAACCTATTTTGGACTTCTGGCCTCCAGAAATGTAAAATTAATACATGTGGCATTATTTTAAGCCACGAAGTTTATGGTAATGAACATTCATTTTAAAATTACTTTTGCCCTATTTCTGTTAAGGTTCTTAATTAGTATTTAATAAGTTATAACAGAAAGCAGCCCAACCGCTACAAAATTAGGTACAATTGACGTTATTTCATATGGCTCAAATGCCACCTGGGATCTGAGCTTCACCAACATCACACTCTGGGAAGTCACACATTGGGTAACTGCATTCCAGAACACGTGACCAAGAAATATGTGACCTAGAAATGTAACAGATTCAGTCAGGCCCCCCCATGTGAATCTGTGGTATCTTGAATTTTCCAACACAGAGATATGTATAATAAAGTAAAAATTAAGACTGTGATTGAAAATTCAATTTTTCTTTTAAAAATTTATAGCAATCTTTTTCAGGTTGAAATGATATCTCCCACTAAATCCTATGACCGGCATTATATCCTAATATCCTAAGATATTAATCCTAATATCGTCCACTAAAACCTCTAACATAGGCATTATATTTCCCATCATTGATAAATTTTGCAAGACTCATGCTCTTTATTATGTTTAAAAGAAGCCAAAAAATAGAGATTAGAAGATGATATTTATCATAACAAAAAAATGTTTTTAAAGACTAGCACTCCAAGTGCAACAAAGTAGACCTTCCACCAAGGAATATCCACTGTTGTTTTCTTTAATTTATCAAATAATGTAATGACTGTTAAAGGTCTTATAAATATGGATAAAAATTCTTAAACCAAACAATTTGCTTTTAGATAACATGCATTATTTTGTTCTTCAAATACTATTACTACTCCTTTTTTGTTTACATTGTTTGGGTAGTTATTTATTCCCATGGACACTGAAAATGGAAAAGTATAAAGTTGATAATCTAGGTAAATCCTAATCCCACACAAGATATCGACTTAAAACAATTAAGAAATAATTATGCACAGGATGACTTACTAAGATTCTGCTCCTAAAGTGCTCACATTAGTGAGAGAAACAGGCAGGGCATGAGGCTAACCAACACTAGAAACCAGAGTGCCAATATGCTTTTCCATATGCCAACTGTCTCTGATTGGAGGGGGAGAGTGCCCTGAAGAAAAGAGTACAAGGACAGAAGGAAGCCAGGTGTAGAAGAAGGTTTTTATTCTGCAGGCAACAAAGATTTCTGAGCAAGGAGTCTGCATGGTAACTAGGGTCGGAAGAAGAGCTAGAAGCAAAGACTAGAAGCAGGGAAGCCAACTTGGAATTAATTAGGCTGCCAGAGGCAGAGGAGAACTTGAATTAAAAATGTGAGAATGAAAAACAGAAGATACAGAAAAATCAACCCTTTTAAAACACACTTTAATACCACCTGTAGCTCCTGTCAAAGTAATTGCTCATTGCTAACACAAGGCAGGTGAGTGAGCAAGAAGCACATAACCCATGTTGAAACACCAGGCCCATTTATTCAAGGATATGCTTTCTGACATCTAAGATCCTGAGCCAATTCTAAGGAAATAGCTAAAGCAATGAAAAATCCAAAAGTTCTGCAATACCAGAATTTCTCAACTAAGGAAGCCATAGGGCAAGTTTAAAGCGAGCAGAAAGGATTAACGATGTAGCTTTTCAAACAGCTGGTTGATGGTAGCAATGGAAAAATATTCACCAAGCAGAAGGAATCTAACCCCTCCTCTCGTTTTTACTCCACCTATAATATTTAAACCAAGCCAAAAGAAAAGGAGGTAAGGGTGTGAATTTTTATTTGGGTTTTTGATTAAAAACTCAGAGCTTTAAAGTGAAATAACTTATGAAGAATTAACTCATGTAAACTTTACTCTTATATAATCTAATTCCTTATAGCTTTAAAAGCTATAAACTAATATTCAATAAGTACCCATATGTACAATACAGCTTCACTGAGACAACAGTCTTGGCCTAGTGATACTGGCCTTGGATGCAAAACAAGTTATCCTCAAAGATATAATAATAAAAACAAAGTTTTCCCTGAGACAATGAGCCACATATAATGGAAGGAAAACTCTCCTTATTTTAAATAAATTTATCTATTTAGTAGTGCTATTCTAATACTAAAATCTGAAAACTAAACCTAGAGACGGGAAACACCAAACCCTGACTTAATTTCCTTTAGGTCAATTGGTTAGACTAGTCCTCTCGTTTTAAATGCCTCATTCATTGCTCCTAACAAGGATAGTGAAATACCTCTGATTTAAAAAAAAAAAAAAATTATAGTACACACTCAGTATTAAAATCTTTTTACTAATATTGTGCATCTCATACCTGAAACTCTCAACCCAGATGTCTGAAAACACAATGCATGTCTTTAAAAAAATGCAATATAATGAACTATTTAATACACTGTTTTATTATTTTTTAATACACTGCTTTAAATGTCCTTTGGAGGCTTTCTGCTTTAAATTAAAAAAATCATTTGATGAGAAAAACAAAATAATTGAAGAGGAAGAAGACCTAATGTAAGTGGAACTGACATTGGTTATAGGTTCCCTAGGAACCATTTTATATTTTTAGTTGATTCAGTTGCTGTGCTTTACAGGGAGTGATTTCACTGAGCTGCTAACACGCTTTAAACACCCCAGAACCAAAGGTCAACACTTCACTGTTAAAGTCACATTTGGGGGAAAAATCGTTTCAAAGATTCCAAGAATTAATATTTATGAAATAAGTAAGCCAGCATTGTTTACAGGAACCAGGGTGCTGGAATTGTGGGCAAAAAAAAAAAAAAAATGGTAGAGTGGGAGTAAAATAAGGAAGGAGGGAGGAACACTGGGCCAACGAGACAGAATTTCTACAGAGAGATGTAGGGAAAAGGAAGAGATCAAAGCTAGAAAAGACAGCTAAAGGAATTCAGTTACTAAAGATTTTTAAAAATCATTTTGAAATCTTTCTAACATTACTGGTATGAAGAAAATAAATTCCATGATTTCCTCTGAAAATTGCAACTCGGCTACACTTCACTCATAATTCTCACTATAGTTGGCTGTAGAGATGCAACTTTTGGTTCCACATTACACATTCAACTATATTTAATTGTTCATCTAGAACAGCACATCTCTGCCAGAGGTTAATTTTTGCCCAGAGGGGACATTTGGAGATATCTGGAGACAGTGGCGAGGGTCCCAGGTTGAGGGGGCTAATGCTGGCATCTAATGGGGCAGAGGCCAAAGATGCTGCTAAACAAACTACAATTCATGAGACAGCTTGCAAAACAAAGAATTACCCCGCACAAAACGCCAATAGTGCTAAGGTGGAGAATCACTGATCTCTTCTGAATGCAAGCAAAAACCAACTCCCTGGACCTTTAACCTAGGCATCTTTCTCTAACAGACATCGAATTAAAGCATGAAGCAACACCAGGGGACTCATTTTTCAATTGCTTTAAACATGGTGGATGGCTGGCTCCAACTAAGCGTCACACTACAATGTACGGAAACAATGTGATCAGAGCAGGAGTGCAGAAATGCAGGGAAAGAACTTTTTAAAGTCCTTTTGTTTCACTTTTGAGTCAAGCGCATTTAATTCATAAAAGAAGAGCCTACACGTTTCCATATCAAGGTGTTTCTCTTCTTGCTCAATTCACTAAAAAATCGCTGACGTTGGCAAATTTCAGGATTTCTCATAAACGTAAAAACTTTGGTAAACAGTATTAACTGAGATTTATGTTGGGGGCGAGTGTCAAGAAAGACACCCAGGTCTTTAAAATGCAAAGTTATTTCACAGTTTGCTTGCAAAATGACTCAGATCGTTATTACTTTTAGTCATGCCAAGTTTGCTGCTTCTAAGACTACAAGTAATGGAGAAAAAAAAAACCCACCATTTTTTCCTGCAGTCATTAAACCAATGAAATAGAAGCTTACTGAAAACAGGCTTGTGCAGTATTTCTTTTTTATATATAACATAAAAATAAAAGCCATCTCTGGGAGTACAAATGATTCTGAGAAATCTATCAGCCACCTAAAAACTATTGGCTATGGGGGTTAAACAAGAAAACCCTAACACAGATACCTACACATCTTATGCTGTGAATATGTTCCTAATGTGTCCCTCAGTCAAAACCCTCGCTTACTCTTTTCATGTTATCTCCCTTGAAACAACCGGAAAAGACCTCCCCACAGCGTTTCCCCAGGAGAACAACACTGAGAACAAATACAAGCCTTGGCGTTGTACCTGGCAAATCTCATTCATCCGAAACCCTGGCAGCGGAGAGAGAACCCAGGTGTCCAGCGAGACCCTCTGGTACCTTCACATCGGTCTTCATCGCTCGAGTATCTTATTGGAGCAAATGTTACCCAACTTTGGTGGTTTCCATGTCTCCCCCCCCGCCCCCCCAAGTCATAAAAATGGAGCATCCAGCGCTGCCTACACTTCCTTACGCAAATACGATCAGGTAAATATAATCAGTGCTCCTTCAACACTTACTGGGTCGCCATGGGAAGTTAAAAGGAAAGGTACATTTCAATCCCACGGAGGCCCCACAAATGGTGCCCTCAGTTCACAAAACGTGGCGCCCTGGACGTGGGAAAATCACAGCCGCGACACCGACACCTTGGAAGAAGGGTTTCGGGGTGGAGGGTGTCAGGGCTTTCATGTTCTTGTCACCCATGAATTCCATTTCATCTTGATGAAGCTGAGCTAACTTCAAAGAAAGGGGGCTACTCCCGATCCGCACCGAGGCACGCGAGGGGAGTGAAGCTCGCGCCCCACCGCCGGTGAAGCTCGCGCCCCACCGCCGGCGAGTGGTCACCCGCAGGAGGAGGGAGGGCGAGGACCGCGAGCGGGCACCCGCCCAGGCTTCCGCGAGCACCCGACCAGCTCGGGAACCTCC
>NW_005871100.1:0-17947 GCF_000147115.1 Myotis lucifugus | reverse complement strand
ACTCGCACCCAGGGATGTGTGCGGACCTGCCCGCCGGGTGCGTTGGGGAGAGTAGCCAAAGTTGGAAGCCTAAAGAGCCAGTACTGGGGCGTTTGAACTTGCCCAATTTCCGGGAGCCTCCCAAAGGTTTGGGAAATGTGAAACCCCTGTCCGCTGGCCTTTAGGACTGCAGGAAATAGAGGGAGCTGGGAAAGAAATGGAGCCTTGTCAAAAGCAAAGAGAGGATGTGTGGGGAACAGAAAAGTCTGGAGGGGGTATAGGAAGTCAACTAACTTCCTTCCTTCCTTCCTTCCTTCCTTCCTTCCTTCCTTCCTTCCTTCCTTCCTTCCTCCCATCCATCCATCCATCCATCCATCCTGCCCTTCTTCCATCCTCGCATTTCTTTTCACAAGCAGAGAACATTTGGAGGGATTTTCTCATAGCCCAAGAAAATGTGAGACAAAGAAAGAGATATTTTAAAATGACAAGAGGAATAAAACACACCCACACAAACAAATCTACTCCACGCCATAACCACCCTCCTCTGTAAGCTTCCAAGCCCAGTTTTGAACCAATATTTATGACCATGTTAGTAAATCATAAGCCACTGAGCATGTCATGCCTTTTTGCAGGCCTTAGCTTCCGTGCCCATAAAATGAGATGGAGTTGATCCACCCTATCCTCCATCCTTCTGGCTGTAACTGATCTGCGGGAGATAAGCTCCTGGGGCTGCAGACTACTTCACCCAAGGGCAAATGAGTAAGCACAAGTTTAAGGTCTTGTCTCTGCCTGTCAGGTGCTCACGCCTTCCCCTTGCAGTCATCGCAGGAAATGATTGTTGAAGATGAGGCTGATAGTAAAGAAACGCATTTTCTTTGATTTATTAAAAATTAGCAAATTGCTCTTTGGTTTACACGTCTTATTTTTTAAAATCTATAAAAACTGTGCTTGAGTTTTCCATGAAGGTAAATAAGGCTGAGCTGATGCTGCAGGCAGAGTAGTGTTAGAATGGATCACGTAAACCAGGCTTGTGGGCTAGCAGAGATTGTAAGTTTCCTCCTTACTGGCTATTTCCTTTCCTGTTCTCCTGCATTAGCCGAACCTGCTGGGCTCTAGAGATGCAATTTCAAGAATTACCACAACTTTTTCTGTGCAATTTTGTATTATAACAACAGAAAAGAGCAAGCCTTAAATAGTCTGCAATCCCCTTGGGCTTGGACATGTGATTTTGCTTGGAAACACAAACATTCAGTCTATAGCAGGGTATATTTTGTTTGTTTAAGAGGAAAAACCAGCTACAAGAGTTAATATTCACAGTACATAATGGAGAAAGCAATTTTTTTATAACTGAAACAAACCTAGTTTGTCTGTGAAGAATGACAGAAAGTGTAGGACAAAGTTGGAAGACAGCTTTAAATATTAAGGGGGAGAGTTGGACTTTATACAATATGTACTAAATATTCCTTGCATCCTCCTGAGTAGGATTTAAAAAGGCAAATCTCTTACCCAACAAAACAAATGAGTTGCTAGTGGATTATGTTAGTAGCCCAGATATGAGGTAGTAAGAGTCACTTGAATTAATAATTTACATAATTATGATGTTGTAAAATGTGATTCAACAACCCTGTCAAGAAGGTGGAGCAGATATTATTCACTCATCTATTTTGTAGAGAGTGAAATTGAAATACAGAGGTTAAAAACATCTACTTCAGATTATTGTTTGATTTCCTTCTGGACATCATATTTTTTAAACAACTATATTGAGATGAAATTCACATGCCATATAATTTATTTCTTTAAAGTGTACAATTCAATCGCTTTTAGTATATTTACAGAGTTGTGCAGCCATCATGACAATCAATTCTAGAACATCTTCATCATCCCCAAAAGAAAACCTCATAGCCATTATCCCTCAATCTTTCCACCCCCTCACCCCCTGAGTTCTAGGCAACCACTAATCGACTTTTTGTCTGTGTAGATATACTCATTCTAGACATTCTATAGTATGTGGTCTTTTGTGACTGGCTTCTTTCACTTAGCATTTGTTTTCAACGTTCATTCATGTGCACACGTATCAGTATTTAATTTCCTTTTATTGCTCAATAATACTGAGCATCATAATGAGGCAGGATAGTAAGAAGCTAGGAGGATTCCCAGGCAAGTGGAATGGGGAAACTGAGACAAGATAATTAAACCAGGCCAAACAATTTGAACAACTTACAGACAGCTAGTGAATCGCCAGACCTTATCTTCCCTAGCCAAGGACACTTGAGAGCAAATGGTTTATACCCCCACCCCTAACCAGAGAAGATATAGCTTAAGTCAGGTTGGTCTGGGAGGTAGAGAACAGAGACCCAATTAATACCATTTGTTTCAGCTAAACCCAAGGATGAGTGCAATCACTCATCCTTTTTTAAAAAAATATATATTTTATTGATTTTTTTACAGAGAGGAAGGGAGAGGGATAGAGAGTTAGAAACATCGATGAGAGAGAAACATCGATCAGCTGCCTCCTGCACACCCCCTATTGGGGATGTGCCCGCAACCAAGGTACATGCCCTTAACCAGAATCGAACCTGGGACCCTTAAGTCCGCAGGCTGATGCTCTATCCACTGAGCCAAACCGGTTAGGGCCATTCATCCTTTTGTTAGGGGAACAAATAACAAAAACCTGATTAGAGCCAGACAGCCCAAGATAAAAGTAAAACAGTAACACAGTAATCCCAAACTCTCCTATGTGCTCATTTTGATGCATCAGCATATTTAAAATGTATGCCTATGAAAGCTGATGAATGTTCTGCTGAAAACCTTTCCTAAGATGTTCACCCCCAGAAGAGAGATAAAACCCTCAAGACAAAGGATATCACTGTGGATTTGCTTTCGAGCATCCCCATACCCCTTCTCAGATGTGAACTTTTTACTTCCTCCTAAACTCTGAGAGTCCCCAGGAGACTTACAACCAGGGGAGCAGCGGGCAGCAACAGCTCCTCCCGGGCTTACCCTCTGGTCCTGTCTCCAAGGCCTCTTTTTTCTCTGACTTTCCAGCGAGCTAGCAGCAGCCCCACCTTAGCTCACTTCTTTTACTGTGACTGTTACTTTCCTGTGAGCTAACAACAGCCCCACCTTGGCTCACTTTTTTCCTATAATGTTTCTAGGGAGCATCACCCAGGCTCTCTCCTGTTGCTTCTTCTACCAAAAAGTCCTTCTTTTGTCTCACTGTCCCAGCGTTAATAAATGTACTCTTAAAATCACCTGGACCCAGCCCCTGTCCATAACTGAACATATGGGGTTATTTAATAGAGGAATAAGAGAAGATACAGAGTGACATGACAGCTATTTCCAAGTGACTGGAGATAAATCATAAATCAGAGGGAATATACAGTTCCTGTCTGGATTCAAGGTGGTAGATTCAGAAGTATTGGAAGAAACCTAGTGCAAACAAATTTTACCTCTGTGAGGAAAAATGATGTGCAACCCCCCCCCCCCCCCCGCCAAAAGAAAGGGGAATCTCAAAAATGCCTTCCTTCTTTGGTCAAAAGTAAAAATCTAAACTGGATGAACACATATTGGGGGGAAAATGCAGAGCTAGATGAACTTTTAGAATCTCTTTCAACCTTGGAATCCTATATCATCCGAAGTCCATGGGATTAGTGTCAGAACTGAGATTAAAATTCAGAAATTCATCTGGCCTTCAAATGTATCCCTCCTCGTCCTTCATCAGACAAACAAAGCAAATAAGCACAAGTGGGAAAGGAGAGTGTATCTGAGGTGTGTTATCTTAGTGTGTGATGGATTAGTGTGGCAATCAGGAGGAACCACAGAAAAAGATAAAATCGAGACAAACACACACACACACACACACACACACAACATCAGAAGGATAGGGTGTATATTGGGCTGGATAAGTTAGAGGCAGATGTGGCAGGAATATGGACACCTCTCCATGGTCTACAATGAAGTTTTTGCTTTCTAAATAAGAAGGAGAGGGTTTGGTTTGGGGAGAGGCTACGAATAATTAGGAGACTAGAGGGCCTCACATGGCATCTGTACCATTCTATATTTACAGATATAAGGGCCCAAACCAGAACCATTTTGTGAGATTCTGGAAAAAGATTGAAAACCCCAAATACATGGAATTATTACTGAGAGACTTTATAAGACAAGCAGCACTCTGAGTGGGCAGCACTCTTTGAGTGGGACAGAGAGAACGTAGAGGCCATCTTCTCCGCATGGAACGTACCACCACTCAGGCACCAAAGCACTGATGGACTGAACGCACCCAGAGACAGAACTTTGGGTATGGACATCTGTGTCTTCCTGATGGGCATTGAACCATTGGCAATAGGCTCCTTCAAGTAGCTTCATAGACTGTGTCCATGACAACAGGGAACTGGAAAAAAAGAAGAAAAACATAGAGGATATTAGGCAGTGACTTCAACCAACAGACTGGTTTGTGAGCACCTGTGAATGTGATGGCATGTTGATGGACTCTCAGAAGCATTTGGAGAACACTTTTTGTTTGTTTGTTTGTTTTACTTTTAATATATATTTTTATTTATTTCAGAGAAGAAGAAAGAGGAATAGAGAGATAGAAACATCAATGATGAGAGAGAATCATTGATCAGCTGCCTCCTGCACACACACCCCGCCCCCCACAGGGGACCAAGCCCGCAACCCCTGGCACGTGCCCTTGTCTGGAACTGAACCTGGGACTCTTTAATCCACAGGCCGACGCTCTATCCTCTGAGCCAAACCAGCTAGGGCGAAGCAGGTAGTTCTTAAAGTCATTGTGGATGAGGCCAGAGAGCATTGAGGAATATAACACTGTGCTCCCCTCGTTGCTAATCTCCTGGGACCCTTAGAGTTTGGGAGAAAGGAAGTAAAAAGTTCAGGCCTGAGAAGGGGCATGGATGTACTCTAGATGAAGCCCATACCAAGTCTTTGTCTTGAGGGTTTTATTTCTCTTCTGCAGGTAAGACTCTTAAGGGGGGGGGGGGGGTCACAGCAGAATATTTATCAGCTTTCCAAGTATGTTTTTAATATGCTAATGAATCATAATAAGTGCATAAGGGAGTTTGGGATTATGCTTTGGTCTGTGTTACTGTCGCTTTTATCTTGGGTCTGTCTGGCTCTAATCAGGTTTTGGTTATTTGTTCCCCTGACTTCATTCACCCTTGGGGTGAGCTAGCACAAAAGAGCATTCATTGGGTCTATGTTCTCTATCTCCCTGACCAGGGTGATTAAAGCCAAGTAATCTCTGGTTATGGGGGGAGACGTATAAACCATTTGCTCTCAAGTGTCCTTGGACTAATGGACTGCAACTCCCCCGATGCTGTACTGGTCCTGCCTCCTACATGGAAAGGAATTTCTGGATACTGGCTTTGCTTCTAACTTTACGGAAACCCCAGTTACACATCTGTGACTGGCCTAAGGGAAACGAGTCTTTACAAACACAGGGATTTAATTCCACACAAATAAAAATCACTGGTTCTCCCCTGCGAGTCTCAGAAAATTCTTTTTTTCAGGATATCGTAAGAACTCCACGCCTAGCAGTACCCAGTGGGGGAGAGGACCCTGCATTTTCTCCAGTAACAGTAGATGAGAGAGATGAGGGCTGCAAGTAGTCAGGAGCTAGATCCCATAGAGCTTGCAGGTCATGCTATGGTAATCAAAATTTATTCTAAATTGGAATGTGCAAGCTTCCGTTTCTTCCTGAAAACCGGATATATCAGTAGAAGGGTTGTGATAATTAAATAACATTATGCATAACCCAGTGCCTGGCATATCGTGTGCTCATAATATATTTTTGTGACTTCTATCTGCCTTGTTTTTTCATGGTTCTCAAACTTCCTACTTTTCTTTTGGAGAATAAGCTGAAGAATGAGGTCATACTTTTCGTTTCCTCTCCTGTTTTTGTTAGACTACCAAAATTTCAAAAATGCTGTTGGAATAAATGATCAAACAGACCTGGGGCCAAGCCTCAAGTGTAGGCTAGCTTCTCAAGCAAAGAACTACCTGGCGTTATTTAGTGTCTATGTGTTGTTGTTTTTTTTCTTTTACTACATTGGATTAAAAAATAGCTATATTGACACCTCCCCCTCAGTGTGTGCTTCCTGCTGGCTCAGCTGGTTTTCTTTCACTGTAGCTCTCTGTTGAAGCTGTGAAACTGACATTTGTGTCTCTTGTTCAGCTCAGCAGGATCTGCAACAGCAGGATTGATTGATCCAGGACTGGGGTGGCAGCCAGGCCAGAGGGACTCGGAGAAGCACTGAGTGCTTTCCTGTGTTAATTACAGTTATTGGCAATAGTATTCGAAATCATGATAGTAATGAGTTTAGCAACCATGTGTTGACTATCAAGACTTTATCAGGCTAAGTATGGATTAGGGGCTAAAAGGGGCATCATATGCTTTATATGAAGTTCTTAAGAACTCTTTGTAAGAGTTCAAGGTTAGCAAATGGGAAAAATGTCACATATGAGGAGCTTTAAGACATGAAATGATCTGGATTTTCCATATCCCCAACCACAGCAGCACACAAAATGGAGAGTCAAATGCAGATCAGATCCTTAATGTCCCGTGAGGAAAGTGACTGGGACACAATGTATGCACTGGCAGAAAATCTTTGGTCACCTTTCCTCGTGCCTGGCCTGTCCCTGCCCCCTTATTCCAAGCTTATTGGTACTCTCCCCCTAAGACACAGAGAGATACATTAAATAATTCATAGGCCAGAGACCCAGACACGAAATGGGTTCCAGTACATTGATTTCCTCTTCAAGGCAGGCTCCCGGGTCCATGATCTCCTTACATATCCTGCTTCTGATCTCGGTGGGATAGGCAGCTGCAGGCAGGGCCTCTGCAGTTTCTCTCTACCATTTGCTGCACCAGGGTGGTAAATGGGCTGCAGGCCGCCTAAGGCAGGCACACTGTTTTCACCAGCAGGTCTGAGCATGTTGGCCCACCAATTTTTAATATGTGCTCACTGAGAGGGGCTGCTTAACCCTCACGCTTCAGCCACAAGTTCATTCTCATCCTTTTATCACGATCGACTGGGATGTGGGGATGCATAGCTACTGGCAGAGGGGCGCTTTGATTCACAAAGGACTCCTGTCTCTTTCTAAACAGGTCTGTGGGAACTCCTGGATGAGAAAGAGTGCTTCGATTGGCAGGACACTTTTCAATCATTTCTTGGTCCTGGAAAAGTAAAATTTAAAATAATTATCAAAGCTTTGCCCTTATCTTCTAACATTTCTCAAAGCAGAGATGGGCAATTGATCTATACGACCAAGTTGAGCCGTTAACAATTGCTTTTTCAGCAACAACAAAAAGTTTACCCTGAGAAAAGTAGCTGAACAGTCCAGCTTCAATAAGATTATTGAGACTCCTTTGTATCATAAAGTGGCTGACTCAAGGACGTTTTGGATAGCCCAGGAAAACACTGAAAGGGAAAATGCAGCAATGGAAGAACTGTGGTTGCAATGTGGTCAGTGTTCATTTTGATAGTGATTTCATTGTCCTGAATTTATACACAAGTATCAGTGTAATGTGGGTAGGTTTTTAAAAATGGGGATATAATTCACGTGTAAAATTCACCATTTTAAAGTGTACAACTCAATGCTTTTTAATACATTTGCCAGATTGTACAACCATTACCACCAGTTCCTAGACGTTTTTATCACCCCAAAAAAGAAACCTCATACCCTTGAGCAGTCATTCCCATTTCCCCACTCACCCCAGCCTTTGGTGACTCCTAATCCACTTTCTGTCTTTATGGACTTGCCTTTTCTAGACATTTCGCATAAATGGGAAAATACAATGTATGGCCTTTTGTGTCTGCCTTCTTTAACTTAACCTTATGTTTTCAAGTTTCATCCATGTTGTAGCCTGTATCAGTACTTTTTAAATTGCCGAATAACATATCCCATTGTATGTGTATGCCAAACCGTGTCTTTCCATTCATCAGTTGGTGGACATTTGGATTGTTTCACTTTGGGACTATGTGAATAGTGCTGATATGAACATTCATATGCAAGTATTTGTATAAATACCTGTTTTTATTTATCTTGGGTGGGGCATACATCTAGGAATACCATTGCTGGGTCCAATGGTAACTCTATGTGTAACTTTTTAAAAATATATACTTTATTGATTTTTTGCAGAGAGGAAGAGAGAGGGATAGAGAGTTAGAAACATCGATCAGCTACCTCCTGCACACCCCCTACTGGGGATGTGCCCTCAACCAAGGTACATGCCCTTGACCGGAATCGAACCTGGGACCCTTGAGTCTGCAGGCTGACGCTCTATCCACTGAGCCAAACCGGTTAGGGCTATGTGTAACTTTTTTGAGGAACCGCCAAGCTATTTGCAAAAGAGGCTGCCGCATTACATTCCCACCAGTGTCTGAGGGTTGATGGGGTTAGTTCTAGATTCTTAACTACTCAGTTCCACTGCTGAAACCAGATCAGACTTGTGTGACATTGCAATTTCAAAGGGTACAGGAAAAAAAAATCAAGAACACTGTGAACTGCATGGTCCTTCATTACAATTTAGTCTTTTCTTCTCACAATTTTAAGACTTACTTTGACAAAACGATTCTTACTCATGAGCAAAGGGCTGTTACCTATCATACCGTCGGTCAGAATGTAGGAACTCAACTACTACAAAGGTGGGCAAAAGTGGGTTTATAGTTGTGAATATGCAAAACACAGAGTTTATTCTTTTTTTTAAAAAATATATTTTATTGATTATTTTACAGAGAGGAAGGGAGAGGGATAGAGAGTTAGAAACATCAATGAGAGAGAAACATCGATCAGCTGCCTCCTGCACACTTCCTACTGGGGATGTGCCCACAACCAAGGTACATGCCCTTGACTGGAATCGAACCTGGGACCCTTCAGTCCGCAGGCCAACGCTCTATCCACCAAGCCAAACCGGTTAGGGCCAGAGTTTATTCTTGTATTATTATTTATTTATTATTTTTCCACATGAACAACTGTAAGCTTACTTTTGCCCACCCCTCTCTATATCAAATGAATGGATACATGACTAAAAGGTAATCTTAATGGTTTCAGTAGAGGCATTTTATTAACAGAAATGTTTTGATTCTTGCCACAAGCTATGCTACCACTGTTCTGTTATTAACAGTTGAAGGAAATAAAGTAAAGTCAATGCAGTAACATGAGCCCAGGAGGGAGGAGACATACAGGCTTTCATTCTGCTCTGAGACTAATTTGCTGTAAGACCTTGGGTAGATGATTGTCTTCACTTTCCTCATCTGTCAAACGGTAATGATATCTGTTTTAATTACATGACGAGCTGTTGGGCGGCTCACAGGAAATAATGCATTTATAACTGAGTCAGCTGCTGCCTCCCTGCCCTTGCGATCCTGGGTGGTGTATGCTCTGCCTCTGCTACTGCTTTCATACACAATTCCTTTGTTCTGTACTAAATCAGTCCAGACATACTCCATACTCAGTTCTCTCTCTCTCTCTCTCTCTCTCTCTCTCTCTCTCTCTCTCCCTCCCTCCTTCCCTCCCTCCCTCTCTCTCTCTCTGGCCACAGAGTGGACTTATAACCCAAATTACTCAGAAACAACTAAAAATCACACACTGGTTATTTTGTTTTTCTTCTTAAAGTTTTTTGTGTTTCTCTGAGCGGGAGAAGGCTCTGGGGGGTATCCTACCACCAGGGAGATTTTACAAGTTCTTTGCTCCATGCCGCTATGATGCACAGCATTTCTTGGTCTCTGCCTTCCAGTCTCCTTTATTTCTTTTTCCTCTCCAGTCCTCTTAGGAGCAAAACCCAATGCCTTTCGTGTCCTGAATCAGAGCACCCTTGAGCACTCTCTTGTTTGTGGCCCCCACAGCCTCAAGATCTCACTTCTCTTTCAAACAGCTTGTCAAGGTGTTTTCCCCCTCAGTTACAACAGTTCCATCCCTCAGAGACATTCTGTTTCTACCTGTTAAGATAATACTTTATTTTTTAAATTATAGTCATGTGTAAAAGTGCTTTGGAAAGTTAAGGAGAGTAATGGATATATAAGGGATTTTATATTCAACAATCCCTTTTCTTGGGAAGAAAAAAATGGTATCCCTTTTCAATCTATTGAGAATAGCAGTATTCACCAAACAGCCTTTTTGTTGATCTTATCCTTGATCATTCATCACAATACAGGACTATGGGGAGGCACATAATTCAACATAACCAGATTCCCTGTGGATTAGTAGTTGGAAATGAAAGAGAGATCAGTGTTTTTAGGTGGCTGGATCTGTAAAATATATGCTCTAGATCCATGGGGTAGCCACATTTTCATTTAAGAAGCAGAAGAAATTGATCTCTAGATATTTTTTTAAATGCTTCAGAGAACAAATGGAAGAAATAGAGGAGAATTACTGGTTGTAGCCTTTTCTGGCACCCTGATAGGCTTCTGGTTTATATTCTTATAATGCAATCCTGTCTTCACCCCCCCCCCCATCACCACCAAACTATGTTGAGTTGATTTCTACTGCTAATAAAAAAAATATTTACATAATGAGGGCTTGTTATTTGGTTTTACCATTAAAATTTTTCTAACTTTTCAGAAATATCTTCTTGTTTTCAAAATGTATTTATGGTTTAGTTAATGTGATTCTCACGACAACCCTGTGACGTAGGTAGTATAAGATTTATTGTTCCCATATCACATATGAGGAAATTGACTTTCAGAGAGATTAATTGACATACCCTCAGTAAAATGGCCAGGAACTGGCAGAGCCAGACAGAGACACAGAGCTTCTAGAGCTGCTTATATGCTTCTGCAGAAATGATGTAGGGAGGAGCGGCTTCTAACTGAATTTCCAACATACGTGTATAAATGGTGTAACTGTTAGAAATTTAACAATGCTTACATCTACTGATTATCCACTTAAATTGTTTGAAATTGCAATAAAACTTTAATGTGGAACAAAGGAGGCAAAACCAGTGGTGATGAAATGAACAAGCAAAGGGAAAAGACTCAACTGGATTGCTCTTAACTAAGAAAGTCATACAATATTATTTGTAAAGTAGCACAACTGATTCAAATTTTAAAAGGCTTTTTTCCTAGCAATACTATATATGGTATTTATGTTTTATTTGTATATGATACCATAAAATGTTTCCTCTTCTGTATTTGTCATTTCCTCCATATTAAACTTGATTCTTTGGCGGTCTAGAAACTTAACAGTGGCCTGAGAACACTGGAATGTGTAATTCACCCAATACTGAAACACTGAGCATATCATGTATCCAAAACACTTGGGAAAGCCAGGTAGTCTTACTCTGTTCATTTCACCTAACCTTGGGTGTATTGTGAATTTTCTGGAGACAACATTGCTATAGATCCTGGTCACCTGGAGCAGATCTAACAGGTTGTAGCACAGAGGGTAAAGGCCTCCTTGAACTGTTCCAGGAACAATTTCATCTCACATTCCCTGGCAAATGCCTGGGGCTGGCCTAGATGGATAAATATCGGAACAGAGATGACACACATTTCCTCAGGAGGGCTGGGCCTGGTTACCTGTCCATATCAGCTCTTTGTCTCCTGAAGGTGTACTCAGGGCATCTTCCTAGAGACAGGCAAAAATGACAGATATAGGCCAGAGCTTTGAGCCCTTATACCCTCGACCTTGTATTCTTTTTTAAATAGCAGAATTTCATTTATAAAATTATAAAGTGTTCTCAGAGAAGTGAAATCATCATATAACATATTTTTTTCAGAAAATTAGAACTGCCTTAAATATAATATTTTTTAAAAATTTAGTTGATATAATCTTTATAATCTAATGTTATTTACTTTCTCTCTTAATAAACAGGAAGTAGGTAACATCAAATCTCTTGTTTATTTTCCTGTAAACATTGTTCCTTTACAACATTATGTGTGGAAGTTGGATCCGATTATTTAGACCAAATGTCTTTAGACATGGCGATGTCCCTGATTTTTAGCCACTTATGTTCATCACTGCTCCCATTGTCATTGAAAACTCAACTTCCCACTACTGTGACTGACTCTCCATCCAATTACTTTACACACAATAATCCACTATTGCTTTTGCTTTCCATTATTCTTATTACTTTAATTATTTTCTAAAAATTTCCTTCGACCTCTAATTCTTTTGAAATTCAGCCTAGAATTGCCTTTATACCTATCCTTTGCAAATAAAAATATCCTTTAATGTGTTTCCCCTAGCATTTCATGTAAAAGAGAAACTTTAGAAACCATCTACATGTTCAGTAATAAAGAATATATGTAATATTCCTCACAGTAAAATACTGATCATCTTTTAGATAAATTCAAGAAATATTTTAAAACTAGACCACAAGACTTGGTAATCAGTTGGATGTTAGGAATTATGGAGTGGAACCATCATCCCTAAAAAATTGAGTATGGTTTTTGGTTGTTTTTTAGTTTGTTTGTTTGTTTTTTTTTCTCTTTCATTTGTTTGTTTTGCTTCTTTGAGTAACAGGTAGAGCCATTGCATGAGATAGGAAAACAGGGAGAGAAGTGGGTTAGTGGAAAGAATCATCAGCTATCTTTTGAACATTTCTACTCAGATAGGCAGGTGAATGAATATGAGTTTGAATTCAAGAGTTAGAATTCAGACAGGAAATAGGTCTGATATAGAGAAACAGATTTGGGATGTGAGAGCACAGGAATGGTACCTAAAGCTATCAGAAAGAAAAGATAACCTTGGCCCCAACTAATTTGGCTCAGTGGATAGAGCGTCAGCCTGCAGACTGAAAGGTCCCAGGTTTGATTCCGGTCAAGGGCATATACCTTGGTTGTGGGCACATCCCCAGGAGGAGATGTATAGGAGGCAGCTGATCGATGTTTCTCTCTCATGGATGTTTCTAACTCTCTATCCCTCTCCCATCCTCTCTGTAAAAAAAATCAATAAAATATATTTTTTAAAAAAGAAAAGATAACCTAGGAAGTTGTGGATAGTAAAGAGGAGGAGACAAACAAATCCTGGGACAGAAGTAGCAGAATAAACTAAATCAAAAATGAGTTTGAGGAGATAGCGAAGTAGGAGGAAAAGCCCAAAACTATTAGTTAGGTCAAGGAATCCAGGTGGGAAGATTTCCAGAAGATCAGCATCGCCAATGTGTTGAACACTGTCAGGAGGCCAAGTTGATTAAACAGAAAATTCCTATTGGAATTGGCAACTCTGAGGTAGTTGGTAATCTTGGAAAGGACAGTCAGTGGAAAAGAAAATGAAGTCAAATAGGTGTCATTTGATGGATGAATTGGAGAAATGAAATTGGAAAGAGTAAATAAAGCAAGTAAATAAAGAACATTTGCTAGGAAGAGGAGCAGAAAAATAGGACAGTAACTAGGGAAAGGATTTAAAAATGGAAATACTGTAGTAGAGAATATCTGTATGCTGATAGAATTATTCCAGTAGAGAGGAAGAGACTCATGATGAAGAATATCATTGAGGAGGTAGGAGAGAGGAGGCATGACTAAGGAAATGAAGTCCTTGAAAAGGCAAGAGGGGATGCAATCCAGTGCATGTAAGAATAGATTTGATAGGACAGTTAATTCCTTTGAACAAGTAGGAGTGCAGAAAATAAATAGATTTGCTGCTGGGAGTGTGAGGGAATTCTGCTGTAGTCTCTTTTCTCTGTGAACAATGAGCTGGGATGTGTGTAGGCTGAGCACTGAAGACTGGGGGAGAGGGAGACAAGTATAAAGCAAAGGAACAAGGTGGGCCACAGTTAACGTGGCTGGAATGGGGAAGTGGACCTTCTAAACAGAAACAGAATGGGATGTTTTCATTGTATTTAATGTTGTACCAAATGGGCTACTTTTCAACACATGAAAATAAGTGCTTCAAGTAAAAAGACTGACATTTTTAAAGGCTCATGAAAATAAGGCCCCGTGTAAATTTTAGAATTAGCTTTCTAATAATGGTTAGAATCTAACTCATTTTGTTTTCATTTATTTTCTGTTCAATTTTTAGTGATCTGCCAGTCCTTGAAGTGGCTGTGAAAAGGCACACAAACACTTTAGAGCAGTTGGCTCCTAACTGAGTTGACCCTCCCTCAGTCAGTCCTTCCTTCCATTTCAAGCATTTCTCCAAAAGAAAGAAAAGAAGAAAAGGAAGAGTCAGAACGGCAAATAGCAATAATATGTCTCTTGTACTGATCAGATAAAAATTTGCTCTGGCCCTGGCCAGGTAGCTCAGTTCGTTGGAGCGTACTCCCTCTACACCAAGGTTGTGGGTTCGATCCCCAGTCAGGGTGCATACAGAGTCTACCAATGAAAGCATAAATAAGTGCAACAGCAAATCTCTCTCTCTCTTTTTCTCTCTCTCTCTCTTCCTTCCTCTGTCTCTAAAAATCAATAAATTGTTATTTTTTAAATTTGCTCTGAACCCAGAAAATCACATCTCTATTCTGTGGGTTTAGTATATTCTTATGGTAAAAAGCTATGTATTAGTTTTTCAGGCTTGATAGCAGCAGCCATTAGAGTCATCCATCTAATGTCTGTAGCTCACAATAGCTTTCTGATTATAATATTGCTTCCCACAAATATTTGCCCCAGGAAGAGAATGTGCTGATCAGCAAAAAGGAGTATCCTTTCTTTTTGATAATATAATTTGTATTTTAAAATAAAAATTGCCTTTCTTGTTCCATATACAGTCAAACAAAAACATGTTATATCTTCCTTTTGTATATTGCTCTATATACAGGGTGTTCCCTCCTGAAAAAAATGTATGCACACTTTGAATAATTATTAAGGCAGTGTTTATTAAAATACATTTCATTTCCAAGATGTAATATAATCAGCTACTAAAGTGTGTATACACTTTTTGGAACATCCTGTATTTTTCTGTTACAGTCTATTCTAGAGAGAACAGTCTTTGTCTCTACTTTAGCCTCAATTCATTTCATTCATTCAACAAATCTTTGTAGTGGACTCAATACACAAAGGGAGGAAACCTAGCAATACAATTGGTCATTTGTCAAAATAGAACCAGGTCCTGTGTAGGTTTTACACTATTATAGGGGTTTTTTTTTATTTTGAAATCATTTCAGGTCATGCAAAGAAAGTGAATAGCATGCTCAACCACCCTAATACTTAAAGATTTTTACATGTTGTTCAGTGACATATTGACTATTATTGAAATTATGATTTTAAATGATAAAGAAATTAACCAGAAAAATATATCACTAATAGTCACTTGATAGATTTTTGTATTTTCTTTTATATTTTCAGAGTATTATGCAAATAAAATTTCTTATTTCCACCTAGTTCTGGACTATGCATATTTGTTTAAAATGATTCACTCAGCCTGTCTGGCGTGGTTCAGTGGTTGAGGGTCAACCTATGAACAGGAGGTCACGGTTTGATTCCCAATCAGGGCACATGCCAGGGTGTGGGCTCAATCCCCAGTGTGGGGTGTGCAAGAGGCAGCCAATCAATGATTCTCTCTCATCATTGATGTTTCTATCTCTCTCTCCCTCTCCCTTCCTCTCTGAAATAAATAAAAATATATTTAAAAAAATAAAATGGCTCGCTCAATAGCCAATTGTAACATATTTATTCTGAAAGAAAACTCAAGATATGAGAAAGTAAAGTTGAATATAATCTATAATTTTTTGGAATTTATTTTTCTTTCCACACTACTTAGGACTTTTAAAGCTTCCAGCATACTAAGATTAAAAACCTTGAGTATTTTTGCTCAAATTCAAATATGGATACCAATCACATGAGGATCTTGTTAAATGAAATCATGATTCAGCAAGTCTGAGGTGGTGGTTGAGATTCTCCATTTCTGACAAGCTTCTTGGTGATGTGAATACTGCTGATACAAGTGGCTACGTTTGAGTAACAAGACCCTATATGTCAGCCCAAGATACTAATAACCTGTAATGATTTATAAAGAGAATTCTTACAAATAAAAACATGAAAATTGTGATAAATTATCTTGATACTATAGGTTGATGTGTCCTTAAGATCTAAGCAGTGGGCCAAACATTGCCCGGAAGGCAGACCATGGAAATTGTTTTTTTGGTGTAAAAACTGAGTGTAGCTCAAACTGGTAAGTTAATCATGCTATATATTATAAGAAATGTAGATATGTACAACTGTGCTAATCAGTATAAATGATACAATTACAACTTATCTAGGTTTCCTAACTGCGTACACAAAACTCAGTTTGCCTACTATGGTTGTGGAAATTTTTCTTGAACATGAAAAATAGTCAAGGTTCTAGAACAATAGCATTATTAATCTCTTATGTGTGTGCTCTTGTTCTATTACAAACTATTTAACACATTACTATAATACTGATTATTTTTCCCCTTCGTTCAACTATTATATTTTTAAAAGAAAATTTCTATTGTGCATCATAAATGCTTAAAATGGTTTCCTGTCTTTAAAGAAAAATAAAAAATCTAGTATAAAAGTACAAAATATAAAATATCATGAATATAATGTTTTATTATCAATTAATTATGTTGACTAAAGTATGTAAGATCTATCACACCACAGACTGCTTCTACCTCTCAATAAACCTTGAAATGTCTTGGTAGTGCCTTGCTGTATTAAGAAGAGGGGCATTTTTAAAAAATGCTGTTATTCTATTTCTATGGTAATCAGAAACCTCAATTTCTATCAGAGTTTTGAGTTAAAGCAGTCTTATTTACATGCTCACAATAAACATTTTTAAGTGTGGCTGGGATCATTTCCATAATTCTCTATTTATTATCTTCCTTGGTCTTCTAACCTGATGTTGTGCTATAATTTGTAAACTGAAAATTAATTCAAAAATAAAAATTCTCAGTTGAAAATGTAAAGACCAAAAAGACAGGCACCATGTTTAACGTAACTTTGCTCTTTCATTGTTAACCCAATCATAAGGGCAGGAATGATTGATCTGCTAGAAATAGACATTGTTTGTATTCAGGTTCAGATTGGCTCAGATCAAGTACTGTGGGATTTCACTGGAAATGGAACCAGCTCTGAACCTGAGCCGACTATAGAAATTGCACCTGTACCATCACTCTCCCTTTTAGCCTAGAATACTCCTATAAACATAATGATAAAAGCAGAGAGAAATGTCACAAATACTAACAGCATTACTAAAACACAATATTTTCATATTTCCCTCTTGAATTTATGTGCTTCACAAATGTCTCTATGTAATTTTTTTCCCCCAAACAAGAGTCTTCTTCTGTGTCTCTTGGCATTCTAGCAAACATTGGTGTCATGCTCAATTATGAATGTGTTCACTTAATTGAGAGGGTGGAATAAATTATACGCTGAGCTGAGGAAAGCACTGTCTTTTCCAAATAAACAGATTGACATAAGTCACTTCATTAAGTCACTTATCTATATTTTACCGATTTTGACATTTGTATCAGGAACTTTCAGCTTATGTACAGTAGCTACATACTTAACTACTTCTCAGGTTCCCCCTGCTAAAATAAGGCAATGTTACCAGATGAAGTACAATAAAATTTCCATGCAGCTTTTCCTCACACCCTGAAAAGCAAGCACTTAGGCAGAGAAAGTGAAAGTGGCCTCATAAAGCCACATCCTCAGAGGATGTCTCTTAGAGGAAGCACTTTTTCTTTTTTTTTAAATCGAAACAGGATACTTAGAGCCTTCGGAGATAAAATTGAACCTACCAGTCTCTTAGGATCTGAAACCACAGTCTGTACCTGTCATTTATTGTTTTGTAAAGAACTAAAAATAAAAGATTGATGAGCTGTGTGAAATCCATAATTTCTGTTAATGGCCTACTAAGAAGCATGTGTTTAGGACACTTGATGTTACTCAATGATTTTCTCTCCAGGTTGTTTCAAAAAGAGCTCTTAGGGCACTTGTTCATTTGGTCCCCCCCCCCCCCTCACATCCCCTCTTGTTTTGATTTTGAAGTAACATAATTTTAGCTTATAAAATTTAGTTTCTTTCTATAAATACACTCAGCACATGATTTTGCT
>NW_005871099.1:7475576-7489479 GCF_000147115.1 Myotis lucifugus | reverse complement strand
AGCTTTGTGGTGGAGAACAGTAGCCTCCAGAAACAATCAAAGGGTTGTTACTGGATGTCCTCTCCTAGCTTGCGCCGATTAAACAGAGAGAGACTGCTTTACTCCTGAGGGTATAAATTGAACAAATCACTGGAATGAATATCTCTATCTCAGGCTCAGCTTTAGGGGACAGGGATATCTATAAGGTTTAGGGGGCTGCAAAATGGTTTGGTGCCCCTTAAGCCAGGCTAATTTGTTGTGGAGTTTGTCAGTTGTGGTTACTGGATTTCTCAGTTTTATCTTAGCTTTCTAGCTGTCCTTGGCAGTTAGAAACAGGAGCAGTGATAAAATCTTGCCCTGATAATTGCATGGCCCTTTCAGACTGTATTTGCTTGTCTTTTGCATGCCTTGCAATTTGTTGTTTGACATATAGGGAAGTAGACAGTGAGGTAAGCAGGCCTTTAGTGTAGGAGTTTACATCAACCAAGTCAGTAGTTATGCTGCTGGATGTATGTTGCTGCTGTGAACACCAGAAGCTGCACATTTCTCTAGCGATTCTCCCCTTTTGGTTTTGACTTTCTCTTTGTGTAGCTCTCCCAGCTTTACTGGAGGCTTAGTGGTCCAGGATTCTTGTTAGAATAGGCAGAGGGAAAGGTATGACCTGGGAGAGGAAGCTGGGGCTTTGGAGGGAGTATGTGTGAGATGTGACAAACTAAAAACAGACAGTGGAGGTGGCAGGCCCCTATGTGAGGAGGAAGGATTCTGAGCCCTCCATAGTGTGGTCTAACACCTGGGCAAAGGAGCCTTATAGCTTAAAGATACTTTTTTTTTTTTTGAGACACAAGGGAGGGAGTGACTTGTTCCTTCTGTTGAGGTGTTCCAGCCTAGGGGTATAAATCCTCTACAATTCCAAATATTGGGGTACTTGGTTTGGTTTCAGTCAACTAAGTTGCCCACTCAGGTTCTATCTGAGTGTATTTCTTTCCTACAAATAAATTCTCACCTGCTTTTGCTATTATTTGTTGTTTCTTGTTTGAATTCATTCCTACAAGCTAGCCAAGAACTGGGGGCTCACAGTACTGTCTCTGGTCAGAGGTTATCTCCAGCCAGAGACATTCTGATTAAATTTTCATCTCTGGAGTGTATATTGGGCCCATGTTTGGGGACTTGGTCTTTGCTAGTATGTGTTTCTGTCCTCCTCCAGGGCAGAGGTTCCCCAGCCACCATTTCCTTCCCTGGTGCAATGAGTATCATCCAGTGTTCTCAGTCTGACCTTGAGACACTCTCCCATGGAGGTGAAGGCTTTTTCAGCTTCCTTTAGGTGAGATAGAGAGATTGAGACTGGGCAGAGCTCCCTTCTCCTGGCTGAGATGGAATTCTACCTTTCACCTGCACAGTGAGTATTTTTTGTTCAATAAGGGAGAAGAGCCTGGATAGACTTTATAGTGGCTGCTCGGCATGTCCCCCAGCGGGTACCACAGGTGAACTCTCTCCAGTTTCTCCCCTTCCCATGAGAAGAAAATGTGAGAACTTCCCTATGTCTTAGCCTCCAGGAGTTTTGCATTTTTGCTCCAGCAATTCTGAAGAATTTGTAGTTTAATGATCCTACTGACCTCTATGATCAGCGGTAGCTTCTTTGACACATAAGCAAGTGCTTGGCTCCTGTGTTTCTCTGCAAGTATCTATTCTTCCTCAGGACTGCCATTTGTCCCCTGACAAATGTGATATCCAATGGGTTCGTGAAAAGTCATTAATTTGCTGCAAGTTCATCTCGTTTTCTTGTATGAATAATAGCTTTTCTTGTTCAGCTCACTACATATCTAAACTGAAATTGAAATCCTCCATTCATTTACTTTTAACCTAGTAGAACCTCCTACTTGAAGTGGATTTCTTTTTGGTAGCATATTCTTAGGTGTGGTTTTTTAATCCAATCTAAACACCTGCAGTTTAATTGGGGTGTGGGGCTATGGTATTAATATTTATGCTGATTATTGATAAGATTAGGTTTACATTTATTACCTTCCTACTTGTTTTCTCTTTGTCAGTCTGTCTTTTATTTCTTTTACCCTCTTTGTCTTCTTTTAGATGAATTCTTCTAGAGTAATTATGTATTTGTTATTCTACTTTATCTTCATAATTTTTACTTCTACACAGGTTGTAAATCCAGCAATTAATAATTACTATTTTTCTTTTGACAGTTTTCTTTGGAAGACATTTAAATAATAAGGAAAAAGCTTATATATTCATCCATATTCTTACCCATTTTTGTGTTTTTTATTCCTTTGTTTTCTTCTATTTGGTATAATTTACCTTCTAACTGATGAACCTCTTTTTATATCTATTGTTTTATGGGTCTACTACTAATGAATTCTTTCAGCTTTTGGTAAGCTTGGCAAGATAATATTTCACCTCGTTTTTGAGAGTTATGCTGCTGGGTATAGGATTCTAGGTTAACAAGTTTTTCTTTTCTTTTCTTTTGTCTTATTATCATTCTTATTGTATTGTTATGAAACAGAAATTTGCTGTCATTCTGTTGTTTTGTACACAATGTCTTTTTATGGTTGTTTTTAAGTTTTTTCTTTATCACTGGTTTTTAAAAGATTATTATGAAGGGCCTTAGTGTACTTTCCTCAAGTTTCTTATACTTAGGGTTCTTTGAGCTTCTTAGATTTGTGGGTTTATAATTTTCATCATTTTAGTAAATTTTCAACCATTATTTTTCAAATATGTTTCTGTCTTTCCTTCACAATCTCCTCCTTTGAATATTCCAATTACATGTATATTATACCATTTAAAGTCGTCCCACAGCTTATCAATGCTCTGTCAATTATTTATTTTGGGGTCTTTTATCTTCTAAGTGTTTTATTTTGGATCGTTTCTATTTTCCTGTCTACAAGTTCATAAATCCATTTTCTTACAATGTCTAATATTCTGATAATTCCATGTAGGGTATTTTAAAATCTCTCACATTGTAACTTTTCATCTCTATAAGTTTGATTTCTGTCATATTATATCTTTCATGTCTCTGCCTAACTTTTTGAATGCATGGATATGCTTAAATAACTATTTTCATATCCTTATTTGCTAGTTCTGACATCTGTGTCAGTGTTTAGTTGGTTTTAATGGATTGGTTTTTCTCTTAATTATTTGTCCTATTTTCTTGCTTTTTTTGGTCCGTAAAATTTTTATTGGATGCCAGACATTGTTAACTTTTGCTGTTAGATATGTGCTGTGTTTGTATACTCATAAATATTCATGCATTGTTTTCAAGATGCAGTTAGGTTAGTTGGAATCAATTTGATCCTTCCTTTAAAGACTGTCAGGCTTTGTTCTGATCAACAGCTAAGTAACTTGTGATTTAGTTTCTTCCTCTCTAGCCTTTTTTTTTTAAGCTTGGGTAGAGAAAATATAGAATGGCCTTTACTCTAGTCATAGCTTTTTGGTATTTTTTACAACTAGATATGGCTTATTTAGTCCCAGTGGAGGTGATCTCGAGTTACCTGGATGGCTGGAATTTAAGCAATACTCCTTCCCATGTGAGCCTTGGGAGGTATTCATCTCTCAGTTCGACAGTCATTCTATGCCTAACTTCATGGAGTTTCAACCTTGGACACATATTATATTAGTCAGCAAAGATTTAGATGGCCTCTAAAGATTTTTAGAGTTCTTTGTTTACAATGCTTCTATTTATTTTTATTTAAATTAAATTAATTGGGTGACAAATCTATATAAGGAAATTATATAGATTTGGAGTATAGAAGTCTATGATACATTACCTGTTTATTGCATTGTCTGCCCACCACCCAAAGTCAAATCACCCTCCATCACCATATGTTTGACCCACTTTACTTTTTACTAGTCCCCCCACTCCCCATTTCCTCTGGTAACCCCACCATACTGTTGTCTGTGTATATGAGTTTTTGTTTGTTGTTTTTCTTATTTGTTCATTTGTTGCTCTCAGTTTTATATCCCACATATGAGTAAAATCATATGGTTCTTGACTTTTTCTGTCTGACTTATTTCACTTAGCATGATATTCTCAAGGTCTCTTCATGTCACATCTTGTCCATTCATGTGGACATCTTCCACCACCCTGCAGAGGCTTCTGCTTATCTCTTTTTTAATCCTCATTCAAGGATATGTTTTTATTGATTTGAGAGAGACAGGGAGAAAAAAAGAGAGGGAAACATTGATGTGAGAGAAACATCGATTGGTTGCCTCCCATTCACACCCTTACCAGGGCCCACACTCACAACCTAGGTATGTGCTGTGAATGGTAATTGAACCCACGAGGTTTTGGTGTTTGGGATGACACTCCAACCAACTGAGCCACCTAGGGCTTCTGATCGTCTTGATGTCTACTTAACAACTTCTAGCCAATTCATTGCTCTGGAATTTCCCTCCCTGCTATGAAGTCCAGAATGTTCCTCTAGGCATAAAGTTGGGCCAAATGTAGGCCTCATTTCTTTTGTCTTCCTTCCTACAAAGATCACAGTTCTGTGCTGTTGCTTCACAAAGCCTTAAAACAGTACTTTTATACATTGTTCACTTTTTGTCTGTTATGCAGTAATCTTGGCAAGATGTGGGATAAATACAAGCAAATTAAAAACAGTCTTCAACATTTTATGTCTTCTATTTAAAAATTGAATAGAAATTCCAAAATATATTCATTTTCTTCTTTATGGATAGTTATATTCTATGATTTTAAAAATCTTTACTAGTAATTGATACTCAAGAAAAGAAAACTTTAGTCTGCTCACCTTGTCAACTATGGGCGCACAAAGTTATAAATTTTTTGTTAGGCCATCTCATTGTGATTACCAAAACATATTGATATATTTTAATTTCATTATCATTCAGTTCAAAATATATGGCATGCCTATATTATCTAGTCTTCCCTTTTCTTCTTTCTTGTTAAATAATTAGCAGATTATTACAACAATATCATTAGGACCCAGGGAAAAGAATTAGCACAAGGTACAGACTTCCCTGTCTGGGACTTCTAGGGCTATTTTTTTTTTCCAATTGGCCTTTTAAAATGTGTTAAAATTTCATCTGCTTTCCTTTTATCTTTTTCTCCAGTAGCTCCCTCCTCCTTTGCCAGTTCTGCCAGAGATGAAATTTTGTTGTATGTCCCATCTTTCCTAAGAGGGGCTGTCAGTTTTCTGATTTTAGTTCATTTGTTTACTTTGCAACACCAGCTATGGTGATGGACTTAAAATAATCACGGATTTACAGTTATCCAGCTTGTCCTTTTCCTTTTCAGAGTGAGAGGCTTTCTTGTGAATTTCTACATCTCAAATGGAAGCAGAACTCCCTCAGTCACTCTACTATCTCTCCTGTCAATAACCCATCATCTTGTCAATCTCAGCTACATACTCAGCTGTCTTCTTGAGTAAACACAACTATTTTCAAATATAAGGACTTATCAGCAGCACCATTTGCTTGTTATTAGTTTATTTGTATTTGAGGCAAACATTTGTGTGAGTTAATTGGCTTTATCTACAGGAAAATAAACTTTTCATATCTTTATAATGGGAAATACATTTGGCAATTTATAGAGAGGCAACCTGCAGCTGAAGCCAAGCTCCAGTGAGCCCATGGGCTTGGGGAAGTAGGGGCACTAGCTTCCTTGATGATTAAATTTCAAAGAGATGGTTTCCAGGTACTGGAGAAAGGCAAGCTTAGTTGGAAAGTTGGTAAGAGGCTTATTTAGCTTTTTAAAAAGATTTCCATACATTTCAAAGTAATATTGAAAGAATGTACACATTTTCTAAAGTAAATACTCTAAGGGAGGAGGAGTCCCTGTTCTTTATTTTTGATGGAGAATTAAACCTCTTATTTTAAAATTTTATTTATCCTTATACTACCTGGATGTTAAAATTTCTGTTTTACAACAAATTTATAGCTGGTTTGTGATTACCAAAAAAGTCTTAATCTTATAGTGAAACATCCTATATAAGAAAAGCCTAATATCCAAATCAACCGAATAGTGGAACAACCTGCGGAACGACCAGTCACTATGACATGCACTGACCACCAGGGGGCAGATGCTCAACGCAGAAGTTGCCCCCAGCCCGCAAGCCCCAGGTCAGCCAAGGCGGGTGCCAGCGGGGGCCCTGCAATTGCTCCCTCCCCCCTGATTGCCCCACAGATCTGCCCTGAGCACCGGCCAGGCCTAGGGACCCTACCCTATATAGTGGGAACAGTCTCTTAGATTTAAAAATTAAAACCTGGCAAGGCTACTCTAACACTGAAAAAACAGGATGATGCAGTGATGACGTGCATGGACTCTGGCTGGCACATTTTGTGGTCAGCCCTGATTATGACACGTATAACTGTGTGACAAAGCCAATTACTTAACTTCTCTCTGCTTCAGTTTTTACACCCATAAGATGGGGAAAATGGTACTACTGCCTCAGAAGGATCATATTATGTACTACTTTTTTGTAATCAGGGCAAAAAAATGTAGCTGCCCATACAACAGCAACATGCCTTTCACCTGTATGAAAAGTATGGTCACTGGTGCATGCAGCATCCCGGATTGCAAGAGGTATGTCCAACTGCCGGTGTAAGCCCGTGAACCAGCAGTTGCACATCCCCTGAGGGGTTCTGGATTGTGAGAGGGCGCAGGCCTGGCTGAGCCCCCACACCCCCATGCATGATTTTAGTGCACCAGGTCTCTAGTTAGTTATAAAATAGAACAAAAAGCCAGATGCTATATGTATGATGAAAAATGCTGATTTAAAAGTCATCTGTTAGTTTAAATTGATTCACAGTGGGGTTTTATCATTCAAGTGAAAGAATTATACTTAAAGTAAAATGAAGAAAAAGGTATTATGTATACTTCTGAAGACTTTTGAACTTAGCATCTATCAACATTATCTACATTCTTGTTAAAATAGATATTTAAGATCAAAGGTAATTTTTCCAATTTTTGGTAATGAACTCTTCCACTAAGGACAATAAAATTTGCAAGAAAAAATGTGTTTGTTTGTTTTTTAATTTATCTTATAAACCCATTAGGAGTCAGAAAGACACTGGGGAATTCCAAGGCATAATATTTAAATGTATTCCTCTTGATGCCATTGAAATAACCTGGTTATTATTTATCAGGAAAGGAGGAAAGAGAAGGCCAAATAATATAGGCATGCCATTTATACAGCTTTGCCAAAAGGCTGCATTTAACATTCTCCAAGTCTGTTCCCCACTGATCCAAGAGGGATGGGACAGAGAGAGCCAATTTAGATGCATGCCCAGTAAAGGTCTGAGTAACACAGGAGGGTGCCTATCTGTCTTTCAGTCATACCTGGGAACAATTTAGTGGCCAAGATAGGTGTAGCTACTGCCAAGTGCTGGAAATCTAAATATTTAAACTTCCAAACAAAGCAAGTGCTCTCTCTCTTCTCCCTCTCATGCGCTGGGTTCCTGGTTCTCCTGTGGCAGGGAGATGCGCTCTCCTGTTCCCACGTGAACTCAGCCATGTTGGACTCCACACATGGACTAACAGACTTTAATTCGCTGGAATGCTGAACCACACTGGGCTGCAACATGGAACAGAAGCTCTGGACACTGGTCTTGTTGCTGGGTCTGCTGGAACCCCAGCTGCACCTTTCCCAGGACTGGCTTAAGGGGCAGGGTGGTTTGGAACCCAACACATGTAACCACCAAAATAAAGCCTTTTCCTCCTCCCATCCTTCCATGGGGACTTCTGAAAATGCTTATTTCAACGTGCCCCAAGAGCCTCCACCATGCTCCCACAAGTGACAGGGGAGAGTTTTGATTCTCCAGTAACATTATCAGCAGAAATAGAAGCATTAAATCTATTATTGCTTTAGGGGAATTTGCAGATAAAGTTCTCCAGGGCTTTGATTTGATAGCATTCCATAGGGAGAGAGACAGAAGTTAAGGCCCAGGGCCCAACCAAGGTCTAGCAGTGGTTCTCAATCTTCCTAATGCCACGACCCTTTAATACAGTTCCTCATGTTGTGCTGACCCCCAACCATAAAATTTTTTTCGTTGCTACTTCATAACTGTAATTTTGTTACTGTTATGAATTGTAATGTAAATATCTGATATGCAGGATGTATTTTCATTGTTCGCGACCCACAGGTTGAGAACTGCTGGAGTCTGTAGGATTCTCTTTCCCAACAAAGTTAGGACTTCAAGGACCAGAATAAAATGAGCAAACCTCGGGCATAAATTTTAAAATAACTATGCTTATTCTTTAAACACATAATGTCAGACATCAAATCAGCTGCGGGTAAGATTTAATAACTGGCACAGTAGGTTTGAAAAATTGGCAAACAGAATTTCTTTAAATGACTATCAAGATAACCCAAATTAAGATATGAATGGTTGTTCTTAGCAAGAGGATGAACACAGCAGAAGAGAGAATTAGAAAGTGGAAGAAAGATAAAAATAAAACAATTATCCAGATGCAACACATAGAGACAAAAAGGTGGAAAATCCAGAAGGAAGGGTCAGAGGCAGAAAACTACTAAAAAAATTTGATTCCCAAACCAGCAAATTGATACCTTGCTTAAAATAGAGATATAAATTCCTGTTTCTTGAGAAAAGCTTCTCAAATTATGGTCCCAAGCCAGGGGCATCAGCATTACGAGAAACTAATTAAAATGCAAATTTTCTGGACTCTACCTCAGAGAGATTGCATCAGAAACTCAGGAAATTCCACAGATATATATGTCATGTCTATAAGATAATCACAGGAAAATAAATAGCTGTAGCTAACAATTCAATTTACTCTATAAAAATAATGAGAAGTTAAAAATAAAGACTGTAAATAGATATACTGGGCAAATATACAAAAAGCTTGTATTGCTATATTAATATAGGACAAAAATAGTAAGTCATGAATCTAGAAACAACAATTCTGAGCATGTATCCTATATAATAAAGAGGTAATATGCAAACTGACTGTCATGCCCTCACACAAGGTGGCCACCCCCATGTGGTCACAAGATGGCCGCCCCCATGTCACAATATGGCCACCACAAAATGGCTGGCAGGGGAGGGCAGTTGGGGGCGATCAGGCCAGCAGGTGAGGGCATTTGGGGGTGACTGGGCCTTCAGGGGAGGGAGGACAGTTTGGTGGGACCTAGCCTACAGTGGAGGGCAGTTGGGGGTGACCGGGCTGGCAGGGGAGGGCAGTTGGGGGCAACTGGGCCAGTAGGGGAGAGCAGCTGGGGCAAATGGGCCACCAGAGGAGCAGTTAGGCGTTGATCAGGCAGGCAGGCAGGCAGGCGCATGGTTGGGAGCCAGCTGTCCCAGATTGTGAGAGGGATCTCCGACTGCCGGTTTAGGCCCAATCCCACAGGCAGTCAGACATCCCCCAAGGGGTCCCAGATTAGAGACAGTGCAGGCTGGGCTGAGGGACATCCCCTCCCTCCCCCCGTGCACGAATTTCATGTACCGGGCCTCTAGTATTTTAATAGTATAGTCTCACGTATATAAGAAGGTATTGGGGTTTGGGTAGAAGATTGAATATGACATTTCTGCAAAGTTAGGAAACATGACATACATTATCATTCATCCACTTCTTCATTCATTAATTATTCTATAAACACTGTGTGCCAAGTATTACCCTAAATATTAGAGACGTAAAGGTAAACACATGATTTCTATGGGTAAAGAGTTCATTGTTACATGAGTAAACATTTTTTTGCTTTTGATAAAGAAAATATTTTAAATATTTTAAAAGTCAGATTACTGCCTCTTTCCACCTCCCAGAATCTCCGACAATTTAGAGAGAAGACAGTGGCACATACTGTACTTGACTAATGTCATGGATTTAGAAGACAATGGCCTGTTTCTGTGTGCACAGGTGGGTAAGTGAATTCAGTGACCATATTTATAATGCCTACATTGAAGCTTATGTCTGTTAATTCTAACATCTAATCACTCTCACAGGTACCTTCTGTTGCCTGCTTTATTTCTTTACTTTTTTTCCTGACATGGATTGTAATTTTCTGTTTCTTTGATAGTTTAATAATAATTTGTTGCAAACTGGTTCCCCACTCCCCAGGCTTGTTATTGTTTGTTTTCTTGCTTGTTTAGTCACTGACAGAATATTTTAGTCAAGTCTACCTGCCTTTGCAATGTGAAGCCTCTGATGTTGCCCCTCAGCCGCACTCATGTTTTAGTTGATTTCCTAGAATGAATATTTTTTCATGTGCTGAATGTCCTTTGTATTATTTCCAGAGCCTCTAAATAGTTGTTTTTTAAAAAATAATTTTCGCCAGTTTCACTGGGCAATAGATCTATGGAGCTTCTCAAGCCGTCATGCCACTCCCATGTATTCTTAAGAATTTAATTTTTTTTTATTGTATTTGGACTTTTTATTTACGTAAGGTAAGAAATATACAGCCAATTTGTTCCCCAGATGGCTACTCAGGGATCCTAAGTCTTATTGTTGACATCTTCATCCAACTGATCTGAAATGCCACCTTCATCACATGCTAAGTTTTCCTATATATTTGAGTCTATGTCTGGAATTGAAAATTGCTTCTATTTGTTGGTAAGTCTAGTGACGTGTATTCTGCTTTTTAAAGTTCTGAGACTATATTTGATGTAACCAGTTCCCATAATCATTTTTATATTTTCTAAATTTACTGACTAATTTTACTTTTTTATTTTCCTCAGTAAAATTTAGAATGAGCTGCCCCAGCTCTATAAAAATAAAATATATATTAGTATTTTTATTTTGAGTTTAATTAATAAATTAACTTGGTAGGATTGACATTGTGTCTAAGTAAATTGTATGGCTTTCATTTGTTTATGGTTCCATTTGTTTGAGTTTTAGTAGTGTTTAAAATTTTCTTCATGTATTATTTACATGTTTTTTGTTAAGCTTATTTCTAGATACTTTATGTTTTTCATAACTCCTATAAATAGTTTTATCTTTCTTTGTGTTTTCTTTTTAAAAAATTTTCTTACTATATTTTCATTTTTAGTAATAATTTTTCACTATATTCTTACCTTGCTTGATTAGTGGCATCTTCTGAAACCAGACATTTCTAATTATTTTTTCATTTCTACCTATATTGGCTCATATCTACAGTAAAATGTTAAATAGCATGTGATAATGAGAATTTTTTTATTTTTTCCTATTTTTAATGGAAATGCTTTATATATATATACACACACATAATATGTAACATAATATATTAAATTATAATTATATATAAAATTACATATAAATGTAAAAATAATTTTAAAATTCTCAGTTTTCCCTATATTATTGAATGATTTCTATGTAGAATGGGATTTCAGTTTTGTCGAATACCTTTTTAAGCATCTATGAAGATAATATAATTTTTGTGTTAGCACTAATTAGTAAGAAGAATAATATTTTTACTTTCTTAATATTGACTCATCCTTGTAATTTGGGAATAAACTCTGAATATTAATGATTTTACTTTTTAATATGCTGCAAATTTTGGTCCCAAAATATTTTATTTAGTGTTTTTGCATCAATATTTATCAGTATGATTAATTCATCATCTTGTGTGAATATGTGCAAATCCTACACAAACCTTAATAATTATAAAACAACAATCAAACACACATGCACACCAATACCTTTTTATAAAATAATTCAAAAAATTGATTTACTGATAAGGGCACAGAAGGGGTTATGCAAAGAAAAGCCTACAGTTTACTTTGGGGTGGCGGTAAGGGGATAAATAGGAATTTGAAGGTTGTAGGTTCGAAGAAGGGAAGACAGGAGAGAGGATCATGATCTAAGAAATCTATGAATTTCCAGCTTGAAGAAAAATTCTGAGTAGGTGTTTATATGGTAAACTTGTATGTAAGCACTGAGATACCTAGTATAGTTGTACAATTCACCACATTCCCCTCTGCCAGTGTGGGTACTCTCTCCTCCATGATGCCTAACCTTTCTTAAACTGCTGACACAATAGGCTCGCATTACTTATGTAAAAAACTAAGGGCAGGAAAGTAAAGAGACATGTGGCCTTCTCAACTGGCCCCACTTTGGTGGGAGTATTGCCTTACAGAATTCCAGGGCAGGACCAGACTTGAAGTGGAGCCCAAGGCAGAATGCCACACTTAGGAGTAGGCGAGTTAGAAGCTTAGGAATGAGTATGAAACAGACCATTTTATCCTGAAATGCTAAAGGAAGGTGACACTTGAAAGGTGAAGAGGCAAAAATAGAGCAGTAGATAATCAAGTTTTCTCTTGCATAGCATTTAAAATTGGAATGTCACATTCATATGCATAATTTCATTTGAACTTTATAGGAATTTAGTGTATCAGGTAGAGCAAGCCATGTTATTATTATATGTTCTAGATGAATAACATTCTATTGGGTGAGGCATGTTCCTAGTCCAAGGTCACACAGCTAGTGAGTGGTGGAATCAGGTTTATGTCTAGGTCTTCTGAATACCTTCAGCTTCATTTTTCATAATAATTCAGACATATATAAACTGTGTGTGCCTAAGGTAACTCTTGTGTAATCACCTTTGCCTCTAACCTAAAGCAGGATGTGTTTGACAGTTTTCAATTATTAAATTGATATACTTTTTGGGACCTTCCTGGTGGTGACTGCACAGTGCCAACTGAACACTTAAATTAAGAAGCGTGGTTGATCCACAAGAAAGGATTGATCTTGACTTATTAAAACTCTGATTACATGTAAAATGCCATTTCTGTACAAATTTAATGCCCTTCAAAGTATTTTCAATTGCAATCAAAACATGTTTCTATGCTTTCTTGGTTTGAAAAATGATGATGCTGCAAAAAGTAATTCAGTAAAGATCTCTGATCATTGCCAGTTTGACAGGTATAGATCAAAGAGAAAGTAACTTGCTCAGTGATTCAGTAAGCTGAACTTTAAAATGTGCTTCCAGTCATCTATGAAATAATGCTATGCATGGATGACACCTTAGATTTCCACTTGGCCACTTGCAAAGATTAATGACCAATGTCACAGGCATGAAAGAAAAATCGTACTGATTATAGATAAATGCACAGCATACTGTATAGTTTCCCTAAGTAGCACTTAAGTTTATTTTTTTTGCTCTTTGAGTAAAGCTATATTTTTAATCCTACCAAGAAGTGAGAGTGTAGTCTAGAGAGTCTTAAAGAGCTTTATTAAAAATGTAAAGTGCTTGCCCAGCCGGCTTGGCTCAGTGGTTGAGCGTTGACCTATGAACCAGGAGGTCATGATTCAATTCCATGTCAGGGCACAGGCTGGTTCCATAGTAAAGGGTGTGTAGAAGGCAGCCAATCAATAATTCTCTCTCATCATTGATGTTTCTATCTCTCTCTCCCTCCCTCTTCCTCTCTGAAATCAATAACACATGTATTTTTTAAAATTTTAAAATATAATGTGCTGTTACATTATATTGTTTCACTATGCCCCACCCCACATTTAAACTTACCATCTTACATTTCAAAATGCTTGACTATCTACAATAGAGTGTATTTGACAAATGAACTATTACATATTTATTGTTCAGAAACAACCCCAGAGTGCAAATTTTAAACTTTCTGATATAGAGGAAAGTGAGTACTTTAAAGCTTTTCAGCCTAAGAAGACTAAGTGGCATCTTCTGAAATGTGCCCTTCTCTTTTAGTAGTATATTCATGCATTTTGTAAGGTTTTAAGCTGAATAGACAAATTATCTTTACATGATTGCTTAGCTCTAGGATATTTATTCTAATTTTACATATTGGACTATAGTGGGCTTTGGCCAGTGATATAGCCAGTTCAAGTGATACAAACAAATTCTGCCTGAGACAAGACTTGAACAATTTGTAAGGTGTACAAAAAGTAGAATATACAGGAATATACTTTTTTTTTTTACATTTCTGTTTATAGCCAAACTAAACTATTGCATACTAATGAACTTTACACGAAAGAAGACCAGATGGCAGAAAT